>NC_056440.1:11899865-12059865 GCF_018296145.1 Oncorhynchus tshawytscha
TAGAATTTGACAATATTTTGCTGTAAAAACCATGTTTTTATGACCCGCTTACAAACAAGCCCATTTTTACCAAGTTCTTGCCTGTATGTTGTTTTATACCTCTAGTGGGGAATGAGTGGTAGTAGTGGAGGGGGGTTTATTTTAATACATCTATTGAGAATATACACCATCAAAAATAAATCCATGATTCATTCCTTTAGGCAGGTCCTAAGAAACATAAGCCTAATACAATGTACAGTACCAGTCAAAAGTTTGGACACACCTACTCATTCAAGGGTTTTTCTTTATTTTTTTACTATTTTCTACATTGTAGAATAATAGTGAAGACATCAAAACTATGAAATAACACATATGGAATCACGTAGTAAACAAACAAGTGGTAAACAAATCAAAATATAAGTAGCTTCATTTTGCCTTGATGACAGCACACTCTTGGCGGAGTGATATTTTGAAAGAGAGCCCAACCTCATGCTTTTTTTTAATCCACGTTTCATCTCTTTCCTACCCTCCCTCCTCTTTGTTAGGAAGCAGGCGTAGGGTCTTACCTTCAGCATGATACCCATAGAAAATAATAACAATCCTATTTTCAAAAGCATGTGAGTCTCATTCTTATTTCACAACCTCTGCAGGCTTTCGGAGTTGCCTATATGCGATTGAGCAAAAAGAAATAGGCCTACACTTGATTTAGGCTACATTATAGCACGTTAAATGTTTCTAAACAGGGGTAGATGAGCAAGCGAGCTACCACCTCCACTTATTTGCCCAGCCAGAAAACAATTCAGTGAATCAGTCAAACAAAATCACATTGATTGATTATCAGATGAGTCAGTGAAACAAAATCACATTGATTGATTATCAGATGAATCAGTGAAACAAAATCACATTGATTGATTAACAGATGAGTCAGTGAAACAAAATCACATTGATTGATTATCAGATGAGTCAGTGAAACAAAATCACATTGATTGATTATCAGATGAGTCAGTCAAACAAAATCACATTTATTGATTATCAGACGAGTCAGTGAAGTCACAGTCTTTTGGTAGGTAGTAGGCCTGGGCTAATAAACGACTGTGAGTGAAGAGCAAAGCAATCTACCTGTTAAAGTCCAAAATGTTGAAGTAAATGATTCAACTTGACAAGATGTTAATGAGCCTCAACTTTTTCAAATCCTAATTGTAGCCTTACCAATATCCAAACATAGATTTAGTTAAGACGAGTTCTCACACTTGTCTCAAAGCAGGGCGATGTCGCTGTCCCAATCAAAACGGTGCTGAAATGAGCATCTAGATGACCACACGTGGGTAGGCTATTGCTTCAAATGTATTACAAGGAGGATTGGATGACTTTGGTAGTTTCAGTCAGCAACAATTTGATGCCTTCAATTGCATTAGCCTACTTTATTCCAATATTTTCATCATTCGGTGATATTTATTCCCTCAGCGATTCCTTATGGATCAACGTGGGTAATAAAGCAGTGCATGTGGTGGGTTATGTGAACAGATGGGTGAAGTGACTTCCCTCGCAAAGTTTTACAACTGGCAGGAGGATGGTAAACGGGCGTTGCCTTAGCAACCGTCAAGACTTTAGAAGCGTAGTGCGTGCCAATGCCGCCTCAGCATTGCGGCTACGTTTCATACAAAACCACAGGCAGAACTTTACTGAAATGATTACTAGGTCGTTGGGCAGTAATGAACATTTTTTAATTTATTTTACTAGGCAAGTCAGTTAAGAACAAATTCTTATTTTCAATGACAGAACAGTGGGTTAACTGCCTGTTCAGGGGCAGAACGACAGATTTGGACCTTGTCAGCTCGGGGATTCGAACTTGCAACCTTTCGGTCTAACCACTAGGCTACCCTGCCACCCTGGGTTTGATCCCGGCAATACCTTTCAGATATAAAGAAAAGGCGGGAAAAAGTTGGCAGTATGATAAAGTTGGCAGTATGATAAAGTTGGCAGTATGATAAAGTTGGCATCTTAGTATGGAAGGGATATTATTAGAATCCTCTTTTGCAAGGACCTCCCCCACCCACAGACCCACATGCCCACTGGCCAAATGATACAACAGCCATGTTTAGTGAACTGTCAGTAATGGGACCTGTTGAATGAAGGGTGAAGTGTTTGGTTTTTTGGGGGGCTATTGGTCTACTACAGTTATGACACTTGTGTTTCTGGTTGTGATTTTGGAGCAGTTTGTTTGTTGTAACAAGTTTGATTCTGTTTGTTGGGGGACATGGGTTCTAAAGGAGTTTGTGGATGAAGAGAGGGAGAGCTCGCAGTCGGTACAATCAAACTAAAAGCGTAGATGTTTGTAAACGAGTGTTTAGAGTTAGGGTTGTTCAACTTCAACCAACTGTTGGCCTGCTTGAGGCACACTTTACACTTTCAAAATCTCATTTCTAATACAGCAAATCTATAGAATAAGGAGAAGTTCTTTAGAAGACAGAGAGGATAGTCCCAGGAAAGCATCTCCATCTTGAAACTTTATTTTCAAGATGGAAATAAATAAATCTTATTAAACTAAGATTGAGATTAAGATAGACTTCTATACAAGAGAGAGGAAGAGGGTAATCATAGGAAACATTATATTGTCTCTAACGGCATTTAATAAAACAGTTAGAGAATAAATACAAGCTAGAGCTGCTTTTCTGAGAGTGCCTTCTCTCAATGAACTCCAATTAGTCCTTTATCTTCCTGCCCGAGGCTCAATCAGTTTAATTCATTCAGTTTAATTCACGTCCACTAGCGCCCGTAGAGAAACAATGTCTGTCAACAGAACAGAGATAACAGTGAAAAGTGCTGAGTTCCTGACTGAGCCACTGTACCAACCGTCTCATCTGGTGTAATTTTGATCAGATCAGATCAGCCTGTTTCCTCCAGGCCAGAGAGGGTCCACCCCAGTACCTCCAGTCATCAGGAACCATCAGGAGTCAGGAAAGGAGAGCCCCTCGGGAGACTAACAGTCATTTTTATAAAACTATTAGATTACAGTGGCCCATCGTTGCCTAATTGGTAAGTTATTATTTGGAGGTTATTTTCCTGTCATCTGGGTTGGGTTCTGCCATGGTGTGTGTGTGTGTGTGTGTGTGTGTGTGTGTATATTTGTATGTGTGTGTGTGTATATTTGTGTGTGTGTGTGTGTATATTTGTGTGTGTGTGTGTGTGTGTGTGTGCGTGTGTGTGTGTGTGCATGCATCCATGTGTGTGTGTGCGTGCGTGTGTGCGTGCATGGATGTGTGTGTGTGTGCGTGTGTGTGCATGTACTTGTCTGTCCTGTGAGGTAGTGGATGAACAGGCAGTGAATAGGGACTCAATCAGCATTAGATAATTGATTACCGGTCCCTGAGCACTGACAGACTGCAGGCTCAGAGTTTAGCCCTCTAATCAATGACCGTTTTAGTACTGGCCTATGCCTGGAAAAGCTAGCACTCATCTGGACACAGTGGATCTTTCACTAACCTCTCCTTGGGTACCCCCAGCCAGTTCCACTTTGCTCATCTATTCCTGAACTAGCAAAGGCTGATTCAACTAATTAACTCATCTTGGTTTTCTTTAAGGTTTTGGAAACATAGACCTAGTGCTATTCCTCTACACGAATATATACCTTCCTAGTATTGAGTTGCAGCCTCGCTTCATCAGGCCATGGACTCTACAAGGTGTCGAAAGCGTTCCACAGGGATTCTGGCCCATGTTGACTCTAATGCTTCCAACAGTTGTGTCAAGTTGTCTGGATGTTCTTTGGGTGGTGGACCATTCTTGATACACACGGGAAACTGTTGAGCGTGAAAAACCCAGCAGCGTTGCAGTTCTTGACACACTTACTACCATACCCCGTTCAAAGGCACTTCAATCGTTTGTCTTGCCCATTCACCCTCTGAATGGCACACATACACAATCCATGTCGCAATTATCTCAAGGCTTAAAAATCCTTCTTTAATAACCTGTCTCCTCCCCTTCATCGACACTGATTGAAGTGGATTTAACTGGTGACATCAATAAGGGATCATAGCTTTCACCTGGATTCACCTGGTCAGTCTATGTCATCAAAATAGTGTTCCTAATATTTTGTCCACTCAGTGTACATGGTTTAAAGAGGATAAGTACAAGTCTACTTTTTGGTTCAGCTGACTTGTTTCATCCTAATGTTGACTACATGTTTTGTTCAATTATGTTTCATTTGTTCTTTAGAACAGTAGGGGCACAACATGACCAGATACAAAAGCTGCTTTTTCACTGTCTCATTTCCAGGTGTTAATACACTGCATGGTTTTTGCTAGTGTTACCACAGCTTCCTCATTCCTCACCTTCTATCCTTAACATCTGAAAGAGCTGTCAACAACTCTCAGCTCATCCTGTCTTATTTAATTAGAAAGTTGTTATAGCTGGTTTTTCACTTCATGGTTTCTCCTGCTGTTACCAAAGCTTCCTCATTCCTCACCTTCTATCCTTAGTGTCTGAAAGAGCTTTCAAAACGTCTTACTCTCAGTCCTAGCACTGGAATGGTAGATGTGCAGAAGATGAATGTGCAAGTAGAGATACTGGGGTGCAAAGGAGCAAGATAAATAAATAAATACAGTATGGGGATGAGATAGTTGGATGGGCTGTTTACAGATGGGCTATGTACAGGTGCAGTGATCTGTGAGCTGCTCTGACAGCTGGTGCTTAAAGCTAGTGAGGGAGATATGGTTCTCCAGCTTCAGTGATTTTTGCAGTTTGTTCCAGTCATTGGCAGCAGAGAACTGGAAGGAAAGGCGGCCAAAGGGGGAATTGGCTTTGGGGATGACCAGTGAGATATGCCTGCTGGAACGCGTGCTACGAGTGGGTGCTGCTATGGTGACCAGTGAGCTGAGATAAGGCGGGGCTTTACCTAGCAGAGACTTGTAAATGACCTGAGCCAGTGGGTTTGGCGACGAGTATGAAGCGTTGGCCAGCCAAAGAGAGTGTACAGGTCGCAGTGGTGGGTAATATATGGGGCTTTGGTGACAAAACGGATGGTACTGTGATAGACTGTATCCAATTTGTTGAGTAGTGTTGGAGGCTATTTTATAGATGACATTGCCGAAGTCGAGGATCGGTAGGATGGTCAGTTTTACAAGGGTATGTTTAGCAGCATGAGTGAAGGATGCTTTGTTGCGAAATAGGAAACCGATTCTAGATTTAATTTTGGATTGGAGATGCTTAAAGTGAGTCTGGAAGGAGAGTTTACAGTCTAGCCAGAGACCTAGGTATTTGTAGTTGTCCACATATTCTAAGTTAGAACCGTCCAGAGTAGTGATGATGGATGGGTGGGCAGGTTTCAATAAGCATTTTTCTATCTGTTCCTGGTTCTACATTCTTTGAAAGGAGCATGCTTATTTGCACTTTTAAAGAATGACCAGGCATCCTCTACTGATGGGATGAGGTCAATATCCTTCCAGGATACCCGGGCCAGGTCGATTAGGAAGGCCTGCGAGCTGAAGTGTTTTAGGGAGCGTTTGATATTGATGAGGGGTGGTCGTTTGACTGCAGACCCGTTACGGATGCAGGCAATGAGGCAGTGATCTCTGAGATCTTGGTTGAAAACAGCAGAGGTATATTTGGAGGGCAAGTTGGTTAGGATGATATCTATGAGGGTGCCCGTGTTTACGGATTTGGGGTTGTACCTGGTAGGTTCATTGATCATTTTTGAGAGATTGAGGGCATCAAGCTTAGATTGTAGGATGGCCGGGGTGTTAAGCATGCTAGGTGACCAATCAGTTCACATATGGGGCAATCAGTTCACATATGGTGTCCAGGGCACAGCTGGGGGCAGAGGGTGGTCTATAGCAAGCGGCAACGGTGAGAGACTTGTTTCTGGAAAGGTGGATTTTTAAAAGTAGAAGCCCGAATTGTTTGGGTACAGACCTGGATAGTAAGACAGAACTCTGCAGGCTATCTCGGCAGTAGATTGCAACACCGCCCCCTTTGGCAGTTCTATCTTGTCGGAAAATATTATAGTTAGGGATGGAAATTTCAGGGGTTTTGGTGGTCTTCCTGAGCCAGCATTCAGACACGGCTAGGACATCCGGGTTGGCAGAGTGTGCCGGGGCACTGAATAAAACAAACTTAGGGAGGATGCTTCTAATGTTAACATGCATGAAATCAAGGCTTTTACGGTTACAGAAGTCAACAAATGATAGTGCCAGGGGAATGGAAGTGGAGCTAGGCACTGCAGGGCCTGGATTAACCTCCACATCACCAGAGGAACAGAAGAGGAGTAGAATAAGGGTACGGCTAAAGGCTAAAATAACTGGTCGTCTAGAATGTACAGAACAGAGAGTAAAAGGAGCAGATTTCTGGGCACGGTAGAATAGATTCAAGGCATAATGTACAAACAAAGGTATGGTAGGATGTGGATACAGTGAGGGTAAACCTGTGCTTAGAGTGACAATGAAATAAATGTTATCCCTAGAAATATCATTTAAACCAGGTGATGTCACCGCATGTGGGAGGTGGAACCAAAAGTGTTAAATAAGGCGTATTTAGCAGGGCTAGAGGCTCTACTGTGATATAAGGCAATAAATACTAACCAAAACAGCAATGGACAAGGCTTATTGACGTTAGCGAGAGGCATGCGTAGCCGAGTAATCATAGGAGTCCAGTGAGTGGCCTCAGGCAGCTTGCGGGCCGGGGATAGCAAGCTAACAGAAGGGCCTTGGAGGGACGTCGCGAAAGTCTGTTGTGGCCCCCTCGTGCTATTACGTCAGCAGACGGATCAGCAGGGCTCCGTGTGGTAAACCAGGCCAATTGGCAGAATAGGTATAGAAAGAATGTGCCCAGTGGGCCTCTTAAGCTAACAGTCCAATGTGTTCTGGACAGCTAGGGCTAGAATGCTAGCGGATGGGATTTCAGGGGACATTGGGCGATTCACGTCGTTAGCCAGGAGTGGCCACTCGAATAGCAGCTAGCTAGCTGCGATGATCCAGGTGAAGAAGGAAAAGGTTCGGAGCTTGCGGTAGGAATCCGGAGATATGGAGAAAAATAAGTCCGGTTTGCTCTGGTTTGAGTCGTGCTGTGCAGACTGGCGAGAGTTGTCCGTGCTAGAGGTGGCTGATGACCGCTAGCAGTGGCTAGCTGACTACTAGCTAGTAGCTAGTTAGCTGGATAGCTTCTGTTGGGGTTCTGGTTCAGGCAACGGTTCAGACAATGGATCAGCAGGGCTCCGTATGGTGGGTATAGTGGCCAAAGAATTTGTCCGATGGGCCTCTTAAGCTAACAGTCCGATGTACTTTAGACAGCTAGCGGGCCGTGGCTAACTAGTAGCCAGTTAGCTGGTAGCCAGGTAGCTGGTAGCCAGTTAGCTGGCTAGCTTTTGATGAGTTGATGAGTTCTTAATTAAGTATAAAAATAGCAGATACGTACCACATTGAGTGAGGTGGGTTGCAGGAGAGTATATTCAGTCCGTAGATAGAAAGTGATATTAAAATATTAAATATATATACGGGGAAAAAACGATGTTTACAAGGGACAAGGGACAGGAAGGGACAAGACAAAAACAAGACAAAAACACACGACTGCTACGCCATCTTGGAATAAGACTGATTAACCTTTAACCTCGCCATGTTCCTACTGATGGCATATCTCTCCAGTGTGTGTGTGTGTGTTAATGAGATGGTCCTACTGATGGCATATCTCTCTAGTGTGTGTGTGTGTGTGTTAATGAGATGGTCCTACTGATGGCATATCTCTCTAGTGTGTGTGTGTGTGTGTTAATGAGATGGTTCTACTGAGTACCAGTAGACATCAGTAGAACTGAACTGAGGACCAATAACAGACAACTATTTTGTTATCTGTGATATCTTTATGCACAGTATCCTGGAAACAGCAGGGAAGATAATGGTTGTGTTAGTATTCCCCCTTCGGTTGATTCACCTATAGAATGTTAATCACCTTCTAGAACCATCCATACTCTAACAACAAACCTGAAAAAACAACAGTTATTTATGTATGGCAGTGTAGTTCTGTATGGACAATAATGTCAATATAACCCTTAATCCCTATATCGTGTGCACAAACCCAAAAGTATGGATAACTTGTTGGCGTGTTGTGGCTCGTTGCAGTGTGAAACTCTGGGAATAGCTTCTAGTCTGAACTTTGTGACAGGTGGACTGATGCTGGAGATTTTGCTGGTCGGGGACAGAAAGCACTGAGCAGCCTGTCTGCTGTCCTAACAATGGGGACCTTCTGACAGCCATGATACAGTTGAAAAAACAATAGACAATCCTCCTACTGCCTGTGAACAGTGAGTTACCTCATCAACCAGCCATGATAACGTTTACCTGAATGACTTCCTTCTTATTGTTTCCCCAAAGAGGGTAGACTACCCAGTTATCCATGAGTGGCCAAGAACCATTTGTTTTGGTCTTGGTTATGGATGAACGTTTGGAAAACGTGCGGTGTTCGAGTAGTCAAATGAATACCTTCCTCTTGATCATTTTTGAACGGTTGTTTTTAAATGTCAATGACTAATTAATGATCTTCTCAGCTGCTGCTAATGAGAAGTGTTGAGAAATGAAAGGGTGGAAAGGCAGTAGTCTAATGACAGAACAATTTTATAGTTTGGCTTCAATTTAGAAGAAGTCTAATTAGCTAGTTTCAAGTATATTCTGTATGCAGTGAGTGGATGACCATTAAAAAAAAAACGTCACTAATTTGTTAGAAAAAGAAAGAAAAGAAATCGACAACAGCAAGAAAGAGGTAACTGACTAGCCTTTCGCTGATTTGATAATTGGTATTATGGAAGGAGTGTTGCAAGACTGACTTGTCTCCTTCTTAATTGACATATTTACATATCTTGGGGACAGTTGATGAGAATATGTCTAGTTTGGGTAAGTGTTACATGTATTTCATGGTGGCGTACTGAGAATATAATTAATATAATCTCTCTCTCTCATCAATCACCCACAGGCCAATTACACTGGATTCATGTAATTCACCAGCTTGACGCAGTAATCAGTTATACTCAATCAATCAATCAATCAATCAATCAATCAATCAATCAATTGTTATTCTCCCTCTCTCTTTATCCCACTCTCTCGCTCCCTCTCTTTCTTCTCTCTCTTTTTCTCTCTATATCTCTCCATCTTATTATCCCTCTCTTCTCTCTCTCCCTCTCTCTCTCTCTCTCTCTCTCTCTCTCTCTCTCTCTCTCTGTCTCTCTTGCATAAACAAAATCAATTAAATCAACATTTACTTGTTTCATTTTTCACACAATGAACAGGGCTTCCCTGCATGATTAGCTGTGCTAATCTCTATTCGGTACACACTCAGTCAGGGAACAGAGTAGATGCAGAGTATCACATTGGTCTACTCTACCTTTCCATTAGCCATGCCTCAGGCCACTAACCCACCCCCACCCCAATAAATCCAGTGCCTCAGGTACCCACCACCACTTAAACGTTATCGTCCGAGGAGCAGGAGTGCGACGGGCGGGAGGTGCGAGTGCCTATTAATTTTGCTAACGTTGCCTCTCTCGTCTCGCTGTCCTTTTCAAGGCGTGTGTTTCTCTCTCAGCTCAAGTGGTAATGGATGAGGCTCGTTGGCTATGGTAATGAGGAGCAATGTGTGTTGTGGAAAAGGCCACAGAGTTTTCTCTGTGGAGCCATCGAGTCGCATCTCATCTCCAGAAGTGTTGTGCTGCTCGTTGGCTTTGTTTACCAGTTTGAAACTTTGTTGGTGTATCACTAAAAGCGGCATTAAAAGTTTGGGGAATAACAAACGGAGAGCAGACATCCACCTCCACCTAGTTCAGCTGTGTTAGGGTTAGATGTGTGTAAATACCTCTCTGTTTATTTAGGAGGTGTTTGTGTTATCTCAGTCCTGTAAGGGAAAAACAGAGAGTTTGTCATCATGCAGCTCTTCCCATGACCGCCTGCGAGGGAGAGGAGGAGAGAAAGAGAGGGGGGGTACAGGGAGAGGAGGAGAGAAAGAGAGGGGGGTGCAGGGAGAGGAGGAGAGAAAGAGAGGGGGGGTACAGGGAGAGGAGGAGAGAAAGAGAGGGGGTGCAGGGAGAGGGGGAGAGAAAGAGAGGGGGGGGGGTGCAGGGAGAGGAGGAGAGAAAGAGAGGGGTAGGCAGGCTAGGCTATGATTCACTACTACTTTGTGCCTTCT
Source organism: Oncorhynchus tshawytscha (assembly GCF_018296145.1). NCBI lineage: Eukaryota > Metazoa > Chordata > Actinopteri > Salmoniformes > Salmonidae > Oncorhynchus > Oncorhynchus tshawytscha. The sequence continues at coordinate 11,909,997 of NC_056440.1, forward strand.
TTCAGGGTAATTCCACCATGGACAACTTGAGTGGAAAAATGTCTATTCCACAGCCAATTTGAATGTTTGTTTTGATAAAAATGTCTTATACAGTATAATATGATTCTCTCAATGTGTTTTCTAATTTATGTTTTACAGTGATCTGTGAAATTCCCCCATTTCAGCCTAAAAATACATCTTTATTGGATTTATGTTCAGTGATGCCATGGGAGCTGTATACCCAAAGATCTCAACTCTGTCAGATGCTCTAGGACAGGGTTTCCCGAACTTGGTCCCGGGGACTCTGCACATTTCGTTTTTTGGCCCTAGCACTACACAGCTGATTCAAATAATCAACTAATCATCAAGCTTTGATTATTTGAATCAGCTGTGTAGTGCTAGGGTAAAAATAAATAAATGTGCACCCCTTGGGGTCCCCGGGACCGAGTTTGGGAAACCCTGTCCTAGGAGGGGAAGAGGAAGGTCGTGCTGCTCCAGAGGATATACTGTGGAGATGTACAACAGCTGATCTAACTGTTTAAAGCCTCACTTTGTACAGTGCCTTGCAAAAGTATTCATCCCCCTAGTTGTTTTTCCTATTTCGTTGCATTACAACCAGTAATTTAAATTGATTTTGTATTTGTATTTCATGTAATGGACATACACAAAATATTCCAAATTGGTGTGAAGTGAAATTATTATTATATTTTTTTCCCAAAAAAATTCAAAACATTTTTTTTTGCTGTAAAGTGGTGCCTGCGTATGTATTCACCCCCTTTGCTATGAAGCCCCTAAATAAGATCTGGTGCAACCAATTACCTTCAGAAGTCACATAATTTGTTAAATAATGTCCACCAAAGATAACCCTGAAGGAGCTGCAAAGCTTCACAGCGGAGATTGGTGTATCTGTAAATAAGACCACTTTAAGCCGTACACTCCAGAGAGCTGGGCTTTACGGAAAAGTGGCCAGAAAAAAGCCATTGCTTAAAGAAAAAATATAAGCAAACACATTTGGTATTCGCCAAAAGGCATGTGGGAGACCCTCCAAACATTTGGAAAAAGGTACTCTGGTCAGATGAGACTAAAATGTAGCTTTTTGGCCATCAAGGAAAATGCTATGTCTGGCACAAACCCAACACTTCTCAACACCCCGAGAACGCTAACCCCAAGGTGAAGCATGGTGGTGGCAGCATCATGCTGTGGGGATTTTTTTCACTGGCAGGGACTAGGAAACGGGTCAGAATTGAAGGAATGATGGATGGAACTAAAAACAGGGAAATTCTTGAAGGAAACCTGTTTCAGTCTTCCAGAGATTTGAGACTGGGACAGAGGTTCACCTTCCAGCAGGACAATGACCCTAAGCATACTGCTAAAGCAACACTCGAGTGGTTTAAGGGCAAACATTTAAATGTTTTTGAATGGCCTAGTCAAACCCCAGACCTCAATCCAATTGAGAATCTGTGGTATGACTTAACGATTGCTGTACACCAGCGGAACCCATCCAACTTGAAGGAGCTGGAGCTGTTTTGCCTTGATGAATGGGCAAAAATCTCAGTGGCTAGATGTGCCAAGCTTATAGAGACATACCCCAAGAAACTTGCAGCTGTAATTGCTGAAAAAGGTGGTTCTACAAAGTATTGACTTTGGGGGGTGAATATTTATGTACGCACAAGTGTTCAGTTTTTTTTGTCTAATTTCTTGTTTGTTTCACAATTAAAAATATTTTGCATCTTCAAAGTGGTCGGCATGTTGTTTAAATCAAATGATACAAACCCCCCCAAAATCTATTTTAATTCCAGGTTGTAAGGCAACAAAATAGGAAAAATGCCAAGTGGGGTGAATACTTTCACAAGTCACTGTATATACTGTAGGTACCATATTATGCCATTGTCATTTTTTCTTTAGCCTATGTTTAACTAGGCAAGTCAGTTAAGCGCAAATTCCTTTTTTTACAATGACGGCGTACCCCGGCAAAAGCCTCTCCTAACCCGGACGACGCTGGGACAATTGTGCGCCGCTTTATGGGACTCCCGATCACGGCTGGTTGTGATATAGCCCAGGATCGAACCAGGGTCTGTGGTGACGCCTCTAGCCACTGAGATGCAGTGCCTTAGACCGCTGCACCACTCGGGAGCCTCTAATAGCAGTGGGAGTACCATGTTATTATAGGATACTTTGCTATTCCACTGTTTTTACATAGGCGTTGTTCATGATATCTAGTCAATTTCATATAAAGTGCAGATACGATTCCTTTGTGGAAACAGAAGCTCTAAATTCACAGAGAGAGATATATTGAATGATTAACTCTTAACACCAATGCAGCTATGTGTTCATGTTGTTAAATATTCAATTCCTTCCAAAACCAATGTCCGTTTTACCTGGACAATACATTGACATATAGATCAGAGCCACAGCTAGTTCCCGGACAGACACATCGATGCTTTAACACATGACCCCTGACCTTTTGGTTTATTAGTGACACACACTACTGATCCATCCCTTAAAGAAGACACATCACGCTTCATGGACAGTCATATGGTGTGTGTGTGTGTGTGTGTGTGTGTGTGTGTGTATCTCCTCTTGGTTCTCGAGGAAAGCTCATCCATGTTAATCAGGTCTTTGGCCCCCTGCTAATAATGACAAGTCAGGTGAAAGGGGGTGTCAACGTGCCCCCCCCATGCACGCACACACGTACGCACACACACACACACACCCAGACAGACAGACAGACAGGCAGGCAGACAGACAGACAGACAGACAGACAGACAGACAGACAGACAGACAGACAGACAGACAGACAGACAGACAGACAGACAGACAGACAGACAGACAGACAGACAGACAGGCAGGCAGGCAGGCAGGCAGACAGACAGACAGACCGTACCTTATTCCGCTCTCAGTGTGTCCAGAGGTAATGAGAGCTCAGATGCCTCTCCCTGCGTCACACCAGGAAATTAGAGGCATGATTCTGAATTTATATCAGTATTTAGGAGTGTGAGGCTGTGCTGGACCGAATGCCATTGTTGCATAGTTGATTTATTAAGCCGTGATGCCGGAAAAGGGGTGGGGGGGGTTGAGTGCGGGGCCAGAGGGGTTTGGGTGGGTGTTGAGATTACTCTTGAGAACCCCAACCGGAGCTTGGATAGCCATAACAGAGAAGATTGAGAGGCAGCGAGGGGGAGTTGGTGGTCTGATGCCCAGGTTCGCTGTTCAGTACTATTTCCTTTCTCCCGACTACCTAGACATCAACTCTATCAGTAATTTACCTCGCAGGCCATAGGTGGGATTTATCTCCTAGATGTGTGCTTTGGTATTGAAATCATCCCTGAGAGTTTAACAGCATCATCTTCAGTTGGTTTTGGTTCCATGGTTCTCAGACCCTTTGTTCCTCTGGTTAGTCTCTACTGTTCTCCGTTTTAAAGTACCACTGAAGGAACGTGGCTATGGGCCAATTTGCTTTTCTTGCATCTACCAGCATTTTTTTCTGTTAAGGTTTGCTCATTCAGGGGTTAACGTATGGTTTCCTTTTGAAATAATAGGAACATCAACGTGGATCTACCGAGGAGGAACTCTGAAAGGAATTACACTCTCTCTGTGTTATTTAACATGGAGACATAGTGTGGACATGTTTGATGTTTGATCAGGCCATGGAAGTATATTTGTTTAGGCCCCAGGCCAGACAGACTATCATACTCTGTCATGTTTTGTGTTTAAAAGTGTGTCTGTTTCAGTGATATCGTCTTGCTGATGAACTAAATATGACTTTTTGATGTTCTGTGTGATCACCAGACACCAGACAGCGACTACAATATCCTTATATGTCTTGAGGAAAAGTTTTGTGATCATGAGATGATACTTCATTGTGTACTTGCTGAGAGATTTGCCTCGCATCACAATTGTCTTTTACCACAAAGATAGAAAACACATGATGTAGATGTTCTTGGGAACAATGTGGCAGCTATTGCAGGATTATTGGGAAATCTTCAGAGATTATTTTTCACAGAGAGGGGAGAGGAAGGAGAGACACAGAGAGAGAGAGAGAGAGACATCAGCCTAAACATCAGCGCCACAGGTAACTTCCACAAAGCTGTGAACAATCTGAGAGACAAGGCAAGAAGGGCATTCTATGCCATCAAATGGGACATAAAATTCGACATACCAATTAGGATCTGGCAAAAAATACTTGAATCAGTTATAGAACCCATTGCCCTTTATGGTTGTGAGGTCTGGGGTCCGCTCACCAACCAAGACTTCACAAATGGGTCAAACACCAAACACAGGAATGACAAAACACTAAGGTCTTGTTCGTATATAATGTCTGTTTTCTGAGAGTACTGTAACTCATATAACTGAGAATATTGTAACTCATATAACTGAGAGTACTATATCTCATATAACTGAGAGTACTGTAACTCATATAACTGAGAATATTGTAACTCATAGAATTGAGAGTACTATATCTCATATAACTGAGAGTGTTACTCATAGAACTGAGAGTACTTATATCTCATATAACTGAGAGTACTATATCTCATAGAACTGAGAGTACTATATCTCATATTGATGAGTGTACTGTAACTCATAGAACTGACAGTATAACTCATATAACTGGGAGTACTATATCTCATAGAACTTAGAGTACTATATCTCATATAACTGAGAGTACTGTAACTCATATGACTGAGAGTATTACTCATAGAACTGAGAGTACTATATCTCATAGAACTGAGAGTACTATATCTCATATTGATGAGTGTACTGTAACTAATAGAACTGACAGTATAACTCATATAACTGGGAGTATATCTCATAGAACAGAGAGTGCTATATACAGTGCCTTGTGAAAGTATTCGGCCCCCTTGAACTTTGCGACCTTTTGCCACATTTCAGGCTTCAAACATAAAGATATAAAACTGTATTTTTTTGTGAAGAATCAACAACAAGTGGGACACAATCATGAAGTGGAACGACATTTATTGGATATTTCAAACTTTTTTAACAAATCAAAAACTGAAAAATTGGGCGTGCAAAATTATTCAGCCCCTTTACTTTCAGTGCAGCAAACTCTCTCCAGAAGTTCAGTGAGGATCTCTGAATGATCCAATGTTGACCTAAATGACTAATGATGATAAATACAATCCACCTGTGTGTAATCAAGTCTCCGTATAAATGCACCTGCACTGTGATAGTCTCAGAGGTCCGTTAAAAGCGCAGAGAGCATCATGAAGAACAAGGAACACACCAGGCAGGTCCGAGATACTGTTGTGAAGAAGTTTAAACCCGGATTTGGATGCAAAAAGATTTCCCAAGCTTTAAACATCCCAAGGAGCACTGTGCAAGCGATAATATTGAAATGGAAGGAGTATCAGACCACTGCAAATCTACCAAGACCTGGCCGTCCCTCTAAACTTTCAGCTCATACAAGGAGAAGACTGATCAGAGATGCAGCCAAGAGGCCCATGATCACTCTGGATGAACTGCAGAGATCTACAGCTGAGCGGAGACTCTGTCCATAGGACAACAATCAGTCGTATATTGCACAAATCTGGCCTTTATGGAAGAGTGGCAAGAAGAAAGCCATTTCTTGAAGATATCCATAAAAAGTGTCGTTTAAAGTTTGCCACAAGCCACCTGGGAGACACACCAAACATGTGGAAGAAGGTGCTCTGGTCAGATGAAACCAAAATTGAACTTTTTGGCAACAATGCAAAACGTTATGTTTGGCGTAAAAGCAACACAGCTCATCAACACAGTACTATATCTCATATAACTGAGAGTACTATATCTCATATAACTGAGAGTACTATATCTCATATAACTGAGAGTACTATATCTCATATAACTGAGAGTACTATATCTCATATAACTGAGAGTACTATATCTCATAGAACTGAGAGTACTATATCTCATATAACCGAGAGTACTGTAACTCATATAACTGATATTACTGTAACTCATATAACTGATATTACTGTAACTCATATAACAGAGTACTGTAACTCATATAACAGAGTACTGTAACTCATATAACTGAGTACTGTAACTCATATAACAGAGTACTGTAACTCATATAACAGAGTACTGTAACTCATATAACAGAATACTGTAACTCATATAACTGAGTACTATAACTCAAATAACTGAGTACTGTAACTCATATAACTGAGTACTGTAACTCATATAACTGAGTACTGTAACTCATATAACTGAGTACTGTAACTCATATAACAGAGTACTGTAACTCATATAACAGAGTACTGTAACTCATATAACTGAGTACTGTAACTCATATAACTGAGTACTATAACTCAAATAACTGAGTACTGTAACTCATATAACTGAGTACTATAACTCAAATAACTGAGTACTGTAACTCATATAACTGAGTACTGTAACTCATATAACTGAGTACTGTAACTCATATAACTGAGTACTGTAACTCATATAACAGAGTACTGTAACTCATATAACTGAGTACTGTAACTCATATAACTGAGTACTATAACTCAAATAACTGAGTACTGTAACTCATATAACAGAGTACTGTAACTCATATAACTGAGTACTGTAACTCATATAACAGAGAGTGTAACTCATATAACAGAGTACTGTAACTCATATAACAGAGAGTGTAACTCATATAACAGAGAGTGTAATTCATATAACAGAGAGTGTAACTCATATAACCGAGAGTGTAACTCATATAGAGATGCAGTAGAGAAGTCTTCTGTCATAGCAGAACATTGACTATAGATCAGTATGGGGACTGATGCCTCACCGTCAGTCACCATATAACCTCTCTTCAACCTTTATTAAAGCAGCATGAAGGTGTCAGTGAAAGACTGATAATATACCCAAAAACCATTTGCATAAAAACAACAGGACTCTTCTTTCTCCATATGGGCCCGGTGAAAGCATCTGAATATTTATTGTTACTGATATTAGTGAGACCTAGTCAAATACTTTATCTGGACTTTATTGAGTTTGCCTGACACAATGGAACCAATAAAAAGTGTATATAATATATATATATATATATATATATATATATATATACATATATACATATACAGTGCCTTCAGAAAGTATTATTTTTCTACATTTTGTTGCGTTACAGATTTTGTGTCTCTGCCCTACACACATAGTACCCAATAATGTCTAAGTGTACACAATTCATTAAAAATTAAACGCTGAAATGTCTTGAGTCAAGAAGATTTCAACCAGTCACATAATAAGTTGCATGGACTCACTATGTGTGCAGTAATAGTGTTTAACATGATTTCTGAATGACTACCTCATCTCTGTACCCCACACATACAATTATCTGAGAGGTCCTTCAGTCGAGCAGTGAATTTCAAACACAGATTCAACCACAAAAACCAGGAAGGTTTTCCAATGCCTCACAAAGAAGGGCACCTATTGGTAGATGGGTAAAACAAAGCAGACATCAATATCCTTTTGAGCCTGGTGAAGTTATTAATTACACCTTTGGGAGGTATATCAATACACCCAGTCACTACAAAGATACAGGCGTCCTTCCTATCTCAGTTGCCGGAGAGGAAGGAAATCAGGGATTTCACCATGAGGCCAATGGTGACTAAAACAGTTGCAGAGTTTAATGGCTGTGATAGGAAAAACTGAGGATGGATCAACAACATTGCAGTTACTCCACAATACTAACCTAAATGACAAAGTGAAAAGAAGGAAGCCTGTACAGAATAAAAATATTCCAAAAGATGAATCCTGTTTGCAATAAGGCACTAAAGTAAAACTGTAAAAAAGATTGGGTAAGAAATTAACTTTAATTCCTGAATACAAAGCATTATGTTTTGGGCAAATCCAACACAATTGCATCAGTGAATACCACTCTTCATATTTTCAAGCATGGTCATGCCTGCATCATGTTATGGGTATGCTCGTCATCGGCAAGTACTACAGAGTTTTTTTCCAACACTCTACTCAGCAAATTGGATGCAGTCTATCACAGTGCCATCTGTTTTGTCACCAAAACCCCATATACTACCCACCACTGCGACCTGTATTCTCTTGTTGGCTGGCCATCGCTTCATACTCGTTGCCAAACCCACTGGCTCAGGTCATCTACAAGTCTCTGCTAGGTAAAGCCCCGCCTTATCTCAGCTCACTGGTCACCATAGCAGCACCCACTCGTAGCACACGCTCCAGCAGGTATATCTCACTGGTCACCCCCAAAGCCAATTCCTCCTTTGGCCGCCTTTCCTTCCAGTTCTCTGCTGCCAATGACTGGAACAAACTGCAAAAATCACTGAAGCTGGAGACCCATATCTCCCACACTAGCTTTAAGCACCAGCTGTCAGAGCAGCTCACAGATCACTGCACCTGTACATAGCCCATCTGTAAACAGCCCATCCAACTACCTCATCCCCATACTGTATTTATTTATTTATCTTGCTCCTTTGCACCCCAGTATCTCTACTTGCACATTAATCTTCTGCACATCTACCATTCCAGTGTCTAAATGCTATATTGTAATTACTTTGCCACCATGGCCTATTTATTGCCTTACCTCCCTTATCTTATCTCATTTGCACTCACTGTATATAGATTTTAATTTTTTCTACTATATTATTGACTCTATGTTTGTTTATTCCATGTTTAACTCTGTGTTGTTGTATGTGTCGAACTGTGCTTTATCTTGGCCAGGTCGCAGTAGCAAATGATAACTTGTTCTCAACTAGCCTACCTGGTTAAATAAAGGTGTTCTCAACTAGCCTACCTGGTTAAATAAAGGTGTTCTCAACTAGCCTACCTGGTTAAATAAAGGTGTTCTCAACTAGCCTACCTGGTTAAATAAAGGTGTTCTCAACTAGCCTACCTGGTTAATTAAAGGTGTTCTCAACTAGCCTACCTGGTTAAATAAAGGTGTTCTCAACTAGCCTACCTGGTTAAATAAAGGTGTTCTCAACTAGCCTACCTGGTTAATTAAAGGTGTTCTCAACTAGCCTACCTGGTTAATTAAAGGTGTTCTCAACTAGCCTACCTGGTTAATTAAAGGTGTTCTCAACTAGCCTACCTGGTTAATTAAAGGTGTTCTCAACTAGCCTACCTGGTTAATTAAAGGTGTTCTCAACTAGCCTACCTGGTTAAATAAAGGTGTTCTCAACAAGCCTACCTGGTTAATTAAAGGTGTTCTCAACTAGTCTACCTGGTTAAATAAAGGTGTTCTCAACTAGCCTACCTGGTTAAATAAAGGTGTTCTCAACTAGCCTACCTGGTTAAATAAAGGTGTTCTCAACTAGCCTACCTGGTTAATTAAAGGTGTTCTCAACTAGCCTACCTGGTTAATTAAAGGTGTTCTCAACTAGCCTACCTGGTTAAATAAAGGTGTTCTCAACTAGCCTACCTGGTTAAATAAAGGTGTTCTCAACTAGCCTACCTGGTTAAATAAAGGTGTTCTCAACTAGCCTACCTGGTTAAATAAAGGTGTTCTCAACTAGCCTACCTGGTTAATTAAAGGTGTTCTCAACTAGCCTACCTGGTTAATTAAAGGTGTTCTCAACTAGCCTACCTGGTTAATTAAAGGTGTTCTCAACTAGCCTACCTGGTTAAATAAAGGTGTTCTCAACTAGCCTACCTGGTTAAATAAAGGTGTTCTCAACTAGCCTACCTGGTTAAATAAAGGTGTTCTCAACTAGCCTACCTGGTTAAATAAAGGTGTTCTCAACTAGCCTACCTGGTTAAATAAAGGTGTTCTCAACTAGCCTACCTGGTTAAATAAAGGTGTTCTCAACTAGCCTACCTGGCTATAATGATTTTTATATGTTTTTTTATCAATTAGTGTATTTGAGTTTAATTAACCAGAATTGTTTTTTATTTTCTTGAGGCTGAAATGTAAATTGTAATCGTTTGTATGGCTTGGTTGAGAAAGGGCGATGCTTTGAACAAGGTTTAATTTTTAATTAACTGAAAATAAGAGGTTGTAATCTGCATGAAGGTAAAAAGAGATTTTGTAATGAAGGATGAGCCTGCCTTAAAAATGGACTGGAGAACCATTTTGGGCTTAAGTATAACTTTTGTATGAGTGACGCTTTTAGTGAGAGGTTCAATGCTTTAATATTTAATAAGCCCCCAAACTCATATTCATTATATAAATAGGCATGTTTCATTTTCTCTGGCTTACCATTCCAAATACATTTTAATAATATTTGCTCATATAATTATGAATCGAGTCATCTGGAGTAATCAGGGCCATAAGTAAGTAAGTAAACTGTGATATGACTGATGAGTTAATCAGTGTGATTTTTCCATAAATAGACAGGTACCTCTCCATGGTTGCAAGATCTTGTTTATTTTGGCAAACTTTCTATTGAAATGAGTCTTGGTAAGTTATTTTATATCTTTAGGGATATGAATATTAAGTATGTCTACTTCACCATCACATAATTTTATAACTACAGGGTAATGTCCTAATAATTTAGTCCAGAGAGGCGAGAGAAATGATCTAGATCGTCAATGAGACTACACAGTTATCCAGGACTTGTGAAAAACTGGTCATCGGCATACGTTGGCACTTTTGTTTTTAGCCCGTGGATTTCCTAACCCTTGATCTTATTCTTGATCTGATCTTAAGAGAGAGCATTTCAATGGTCATAACAAATACATTTGGAGATAATGGACATCCTTGTTTATCCAATAGAATCATAAATGAAAACCCTGCCTATCTTGTCACTTCAGGCACGCTAGAGCAAACGCTTCAAGTATTTCTTAGGTTTCAAATAGTATCTGAACCCAGCTCTGAGGTTAGTTAGTACAGAGGTATGCAGATGGAATCTCTGCAGTGCTTTTTAGGAGAAGGACACAATAGTTAATGAACCAACAGTACAGGCTGTAGTTCTTCAGTGGAAAATATTCCCGCAGGTTGTGATGATTCACACGTAGACACAGGAACCTGTGGAATAGTCATGACGTACGCGTTTCACTTCCTTTCATTTGATTTATCCACAAAGGATGTGTTTGTTTGAAATATTGCATTTCTCTCTGCGGTCTTACGGCGGATCAAATGACGATTCCTTCAGTCTATATCAACGTAATTGGGGGGTGTGTGTGTGTGTGTGTGCTTGCATGTGTGTTCCTATTTGCTCTTCTGTGTAATGTCCACACCAGATAGTGGTGTTTCCCTGCTCCCTCCAGCAATGCTGATGTCTTGCCAAGAAAGGGAGTTGAGCCTTTAAAGAAAATCAAAGTGTTTTTAGGTTGCATCAGGTTTTCAGCTCTATAAACACAGTCACGACACTGCGCAATGGATTCTGATTCAACTAACTTTATACATTGTAGAATGTACAAATAACAAGGCTATGAACTTCAGACCCCGAACATCAATCTACAGTGACAGTGTGTGTGTCCCATTATTCATAATAACATAAAATATACTGTACCTTACTAGCGTGCAACTTAGAGTTTACTCATGCTAGTATGAAATCTATAACGTGGATATTGCAACCCCCACATAGAATATGTTGACTCTCACCTCAAAGATTTCCCTGACTGAAGGTATGATGGCATACTTACCAGTACTAGTGTGCTTATTGAGCTAGGTAGGGTACACTTAAGCCCTACTTAGTCCAAGGACCACTCATCATATGGAAAGGATCCATATAATGGATACTGGTGTTGACTCCCACATTAGAGAATTCCCTTTCTGACAGTATGTTGAAATATGACAGTAGCCTTATGTTTCATGTCGCCCCCCAGGACTGAACAGACTGCCATGCTGCTGATTTCAGCAATCGTGGTATAATTATTCACACTCTAATGACATCTTACTTGACACCTGTCATCCTCCATCCTCTCAATTCAATTCAAGGGGCTTTATTGGCATGGGGAACATATGTTAACATTGTCAAAGCAAGTGAGGTAGATAATATACAAAAGTGAAATAAACAATAACAATGAACAGTAAACATTACACTCACAGAAGTTCCAAAAGAATAAAGACATTACAAATGTCATATTATGTTTATATATATACAGTGTTGTAACGATGTTAAAGTACAAAAGGGAACATAAATAAGCATAAATATGGGTTGTATTTACAATGGTGTTTGTTCTTCACTGGTTGCCCTTTTCTTGTGGCGACAGGTCACAAATCTTGCTGCTGTGATGGCACACTGTGGAATTTCACCCAATAGATATGGGAGATTATCAAAATTGGGTTTGTTTTCGAATTCTTTGTGGATCTGTGTAATCTGAGGGAAATATGTCTCTCTAATATGGTCCTACATTGGGCAGGAGGTTAGGAAGTGCAGCTCAGTTTCCACCTGATTTTGTAGGCAGTGTGCACATAGTCTGTCTTCTCTTGAGAGCCATGTCTGCCTACGGCGGCCTTTCTCAATGGCAAGGCTATGCTCACTGAGTCTGTACATAGTCAAAGCTTTCCTTAAGTTTGGGTCAGTCACAGTCGTCAGGTATTCTGCCACTGTGTACTCTCTGTTTAGGGCCAACTAGCATTCTAGTTTGCTCTGTTTTTTTGTTAATTCTTTCTAATGTGTCAAGTAATTATCTTTTTGTTTTCTCATGATTTGGTTGGGTCTAATTGTGCTGATGTGCTGTGGTTCTGTGGGGTCTCTGTGTTTGTGAACAGAGCCCCAGGACCAACTTGCTTAGGGGACTCTTCTCCAGGTTCATCTCTCTGTAGGTGATGGCTTTGTTATGGAAGGTTTGGGAATCGCTTCCTTTTAGGTGGTTGAAGAATTTAAAGACTCTTTTCTGGATTTTGATAATTAGTGGGTATCGGCCAAATTCTGCTCTGCATGCGTTATTTGTTGTTTTATGTTGTACACTGAGGATATTTTTGCAGAATTATGCATGCAGAGTCTCAATTTGGTGTTTGTCCCATTTTGTGAATTCTTGGTTTGGTGAGCAGACCCCAGACCTCACAACCATAAAGGGCAATGGGCTCTATAACTGATTCAAGTATTTTTTGCCACATCCTAATTGGTATATCAAATTGTATGTCCCTTTTGATGGCATAGAATGCCCTTCTTGCCTTGTCTCTCCGATTGTTCACAGCTTTGTGGAAGTTACCTGTGGCGCTGATGTTTAGGCCAAAGTATGTATAGTGGACGGTGTCAAGATGGAATTTGCATTTGTGGTCCTGGCGACTGGACCTTTTTTGGAACACCATCTCACTCTCTCTCTCTCTCTCCATCTCTCCTCTCTTTGTAGTAAGCAGCCATATTGGGAGTCCCTCTCCCTCTCTCTCCTGTCTTTGTAGTAAGCAGCCATATTGGGAGTCCCTCTCTCCCTCTCAATTCAATTCAAAAGACTTTATTGGCATGGGAAAAATACATTGTGCAAGTGAAATAGATAATAAGCAATCAGAAATGAACAGTTTTAACAAACGTTTTAAAAGAATATAGACTTTTCAAATGTTATATTATTGGCTATGTACAATGCACCAATGTGCAAATAGTTGGAAGTATGAAAAAGAAAATAAATAAACAGATAAATGTTTTTCTCTCTTTCTCTCTGTCTGTCTGTCTGTCTGTCTGTCTGTCTGTCTGTCTGTCTGTCTGTCTGTCTGTCTGTCTGTCTGTCTGTCTGTCTGTCTGTCTGTCTGTCTGTCTGTCTGTCTGTCTGTCTGTCTGTCCGTCCGTCCGTCCGTCCGTCCATCCGTCCGCCCGCCCGTCCGTCCGTCCGTCCGTCCGTCTGTCACTCTCTCTCTTTCTTTCTGTCCACACATAGGGAGAGATGAATGGGCCAAATTAGATTTTAATGCATAATGTGGTTTTAGCGTTATTGCCGACAAAGGCTTTAGTGAGAAAGTGATAACCTGCAGGCAGCTTCCTTATTGCAGAAGAGAGATTGCGACAATGTGTCAGAGGACCTTAAAAGGTCTAATTGTGTGACTGAGGATATGTCCTGCAGGCTTATACTAACTGACTGCAGTCTCACTCTGCCTGCCTGGGACACTGTGTCTCTGTCTGTCTGTTTCTGTTTCTCTGCCTGCCTGGGACACTGTGTCTCTGTCTGTTTCTCTGCCTGCCTGGGACACTGTGTCTCTGTCTGTCTGTCTGTCTGTCTGTCTGTCTGTCTGTCTGTCTGTCTGTCTGTCTGTCTGTCTGTCTGTCTGTCTGTCTGTCTGTCTGTCTGTCTGTCTGTCTGTCTGTCTGTCTGTCTGTCTGTCTGTCTGTCTGTCTGTTTCTGTTTCTGTTTCTGTTTCTCTGCCTGCCTGAGACACTGTGTCTCTGTCTGTCTGTTTCTGTTTCTGTTTCTCTGCATGCCTGGGACACTGTGTCTCTGTCTGTCTGTCTGTCTGTCTGTTTCTGTTTCTCTGCCTGCCTGGGACACTGTGTCTCTGTCTGTCTGTTTCTGTTTCTGTTTCTCTGCATGCCTGGGACTCTGTGGCTCTATCTGTCTGTTTCTGTCTGTCTCTCTGTCTCTGTCTGTCTGTTTCTGTTTCTGTTTCTCTGCCTGCCTGGGACACTGTGTCTCTGTCTGTCTGTTTCTCTATCTCTGCCTGCCTGGGACACTGTGTCTCTGTCTGTCTGTTTCTTTATCTCTGCCTGCCTGGGACACTGTGTCTCTGTCTGTTTCTGTTTCTGTTTCTCTGCCTGCCTGGGACACTGTGTCTCTGTCTGTCTGTTTCTTTATCTCTGCCTGCCTGGGACACTGTGTCTCTGTCTGTCTGTTTCTGTTTCTGTTTCTGTTTCTCTGCCTGCCTGGGACACTGTGTCTCTGTCTGTCTGTTTCTGTTTCTGTTTCTCTGCCTGCCTGGGACACTGTGTCTCTGTCTGTCTGTTTCTGTTTCTCTGCCTGCCTGGGACACTGTGTCTCTGTCTGTCTGTTTCTGTTTCTCTGCCTGCCTGGGACACTGTGTCTCTGTCTGTCTGTTTCTCTATCTCTGCCTGCCTGGGACACTGTGGCTCTGTCTGTCTGTTTCTCTATCTCTGCCTGCCTGGGACTCTGTGGCTCTATCTGTCTGTTTCTGTCTGTCTCTCTGTCTCTGTCTGTCTGTTTCTGTTTCTCTGCCTGCCTGGGACACTGTGTCTCTGTGTCTGTTTCTCTATCTCTGCCTGCCTGGGACACTGTGTCTCTGTCTGTCTGTTTCTGTCTATTTCTGTTTCTCTATCTCTGCCTGGGACACTGTCTCTATCTGTCTGTTTCTGTCTGTCTCTCTGTCTCTGTCTGTCTGTTTCTGTTTCTCTGCCTGCCTGGGACACTGTGTCTCTGTGTCTGTTTCTCTATCTCTGCCTGCCTGGGACACTGTGTCTCTGTCTGTCTGTTTCTGTCTATTTCTGTTTCTCTATCTCTGCCTGGGACACTGTGTCTCTGTCTGTATGTTTCTGTCTATTTCTGTTTCTCTATCTCTGCCTGGGACACTGTCTCTGTCTGTCTGTTTCTGTCTGTCTCTCTGTCTCTGTCTGTCTGTTTCTGTTTCTCTGCCTGCCTGGGACACTGTGTCTCTGTGTCTGTTTCTCTATCTGCCTGCCTGGGACTCTGTGGCTCTATCTGTCTGTTTCTGTCTGTCTCTCTCTCTCTGTGTCTGTCACTGTTTCTCTATCTCTGTCTGTCTGTCTGTCTGTCTGTCTGTCTGTCTGTCTGTCTGTCTGTCTGTCTGTCTGTCTGTCTGTCTGTCTGTCTGTCTGTCTGTCTGTCTGTCTGTCTGTCTGTCTGTCTGTCTGTCTGTCTTTATATGTGTGTCTATCTCTGTCTGTCTCTGTCTGTCTGTCTGTCTGTTACTTTCTATCACTGTCTATCACTGTCTGTCTGCCTCTGTATATCACTGTCTGTCTGTCTCTATCTGTCTGTCTCTCTCTGTCTATCACTGTCTGTCTGTCTCTCTCTGTCTATCTCTGTCTGTCTGCCTCTGTATATCTCTGTCTGTCTGTCTCTCTCTCTGTCTATCACTGTCTGTCTGTCTGTCTGTCTATCACTATCTGTCTCTCTCTGTCTGTCTGCCTCTGTCTGTCTCTGGCTGCCTCATCTGTCTCTGTCTATTTCTGGCTGCCTCTGTCTGTCTCTTTCTGCCCCTGTCTGTCTCTTTCTGCCCCTGTCTGTCTCTGTCTGCCCCTGTCTGCCTCTGTCTGCCTCTGTCTTTTTCCGTCTGTCTCTGTCTGCCCCTGTCTGCCTCTGTCTGCCTCTGTCTTTTTCCGTCTGTGTCTGTCTGTCTTTGTCTGTCTCATTCTCAATTAAATTCAAAGGACTTTATTGACATGGGAAATATTGCCAAAGCAAGAGAAATATGTCATTAAGAAAAGTGAACTAAACAATAAAATTACAGTAAATATTACACTCACAAAAGTTCCAAAGGAATAGAGACATTTCAAATGTCATATTATGGCTATATAGAAGTGTTGTAACGATGTGTAAATAGTTAAAGTACATTTGGTTGGGCCTAACTGTGTTGCTTTCCTGGGGTTCTGTGGGGTCTGTTTGTGTTTGTGAACAGAGCCCCAGGACCAGCTTGCTTAGGGGACTCTTCTCCACGTTCGTCTTTCTGTAGTTGGTAACTTTGTTATCGAAGGTTTGGGAATCACTTCCTTTTAGGTGGTTGTAGAATTTAACAGCTCTTTTCTGGATTTTGATCATTAGCGGGTATTGTCCTTATTCTGCTCTGCATGCATTATTTGGTGTTTTACGTTGTACACTGAGGATATTTATGCAAAATATTCTCAATTTGGTGTTTGTCCCATTTTGTGAAATCTTGGTTGGTGAGTGGACCCCAGACCTCACAACCATAAAGGGCAATAGGTTCTATAACTGATTTCAAGTATTTTATAGCCACATCCCAATTGGTATGTTGAATTTTATGTTCATTTTGATGGCGTAGAAGGCCCTTCTTGCCTTGTCTCTCAGATTGTTCACAGCTTTGTGGAAGTTACCTGTGGCGCTGATGTTTAGGCCGAGGAATGTATTGTTTTTTGTGTGCTGTAGGTGGACGGTGTCAAGATGGAATTTGTATTTGTGGTCCTGGTGACTGGAATTTTTTGGAACACCATTATTTTTTGTCTTACTGAGATTTACTGTCAGGGCCCAGGTCTGGCAGAATCTGTTCAGAAGATCTAAGTGCTGCTGTAGGCCCTCCTTGGTTGGGGACAGAAGCACCAGATCATCAGCAAACAGTAGACATTTGACTTCAGATTCTAGTAGGGTGAAGCTGGGTGCTGCAGACTGTTCTAGTGCCCTCACCAATTTGTTGATATATGTGTTGAAGAGGGTGGTGCTCAAGCTGCATCCCTGTCTCACCCCACGGCCCTGTGGAAAGAAATGTATGTGTTTTTTTGCCAATTTTAGCCGCACATTTGTTGTTTGTGTACATGGATTTTATAATGTTGTAGGTTTTTCCCCCAACACAAGTTTTCATCAATTTGTATAGCAGACCTTCATGCCAAATTGAGTCAAAAGCTTTTTTGAAATCAACAAAGTATGAGAACTTTGCCTTTGTTCTAGTTTGTTCGTGAATTAGTGTGTTTAGGGTGAATAGGTGGTCTGTCGTATGGTAATTTGGTTAAAAAACCATTTGACATTTGGTCAGTACATTGTTTTCACTGAGGAAATTTACGAGTCTTACTGTTAATGATATTGCAGAGGATTTTCCCAAGGTTACAGTTTACACATATCCCACGGAAGTTATTGGGGTCAAATTTGTCTCCACTTTTGTGGATTGGGGTGATCAGTCCTTGGTTCCAAATATTGGGGTAGATGACAGAGCTAAGGATGATGTTAAAGAGTTTAAGTATAGCCAATTGGAATTTGTGGTCTGTATATTTTATCATTTCATTTAGGACACCATCAACACCACATGCCTTTTTGGGGTTGGAGGGTTTGTATTTTGTCCTGTAGGTTATTCAATGTAATTGGAGAATCCAGTGGGTTCTGGTAGTCTTTAATAGCTGATTCTAAGATGTGTAATTGATCATGTATATGTTTTTGCTGTTTATTCTTTGTTACGGAGCTAAAGGGATTGGAGAAGTGGTGTATTCACACATCTCCGTTTTGGATAGATAACTCTCTGTGTTGTTGTTTGTTTAGTGTGTTCTAATTTTCCCAGAAGTGGTTAGATTGTATGGATTCTTCAATTACATTGAGCTGGTTTCTGAAGTGTTCCTTCTTTTTCCCATAGTGTATTTCTGTGTCATGTTCGTGATTTGCCATAGTGAAGGTGTACTGTAGGCTCAGGTTTTCTGGGTCTCTATGTTTTTGTTTGGATAGGTTTCTCAATTTCTTTGTTATGTTTTTGCATTCTTCATCAAACAATTTGTCATTCAATTTGTCATTCAGACAACCTTCTTTCTTAGGTTGTCTGCTTGACATTTTTAGATTTGATAGGGAAGCTTTAGGTTAAATATACTGTTTTGGTTTTCTACTGCCAAGTTTACACCTTCACTATTACAGTGGAACATTTTGTCCAGGAATTTGTCTTAAAGGGATTGAATTTGTTGTTGCCTAATTGTTTTTTGGTAGGTTTCTACACTACTTTTCTTCCATCTATAGTGTTTCTTAATATTAAGCAGTTCCTTTGGCTTTGATGCCTCATGATTGAGTATGTCTCTGTTCAAGTACTGTGATTCAAGACTGTGATTTTGCTGTGATCTGATAGGGGTGTCAGTGGGATGACTGTGAATGCTCTGAGAGACTCTGGGTTGAGGTCAGTGATAAAGTAGTCTACAGTACTACTGCCAAGGGATGAGCTGTAGGTGTACCTACCGTAACAGTCTCCTCGAAGCCTACCATTGACTATGCACAGACCCAGTGTGTGAAAGAGTTGCAGGAGTTGTGACCTGTTTTTGTTGGTTGTTTTGTCATAGTTGTGTCTAGGGGGGCATATTTGGGAAGGAATGTTGTCACCTGCAGGTAGGTGTTTGTCCCCTTGTCCCCCTGTGTGCTGAGGGTGACATTCACCACAGACTAGGACTATGCCCCAAGGCCTGGAAATGGTTGATCTCCCCCTCTAGGATGGAGAAGCTGTCATCGTTAAAAGTATGGGAATTCTATTGGGGGGGATATAGGTAGCAAACATGAGGAGATCATTTCCTTATTAATTTCAAGCTAGATGTCAAATGTTTCTGTTATAACTAATTTAATAGAGGGGATTAGTTCTGATCTATAACAAATTAGCATACCCCTTGAGTCCCTTCCCTGTTTCACAGCTGGTAGTTTGATGGATGGGACTACCAGCTCTCTGTAACCTAGTGAGTAACCAGTGGGTCCGTCTCCTCTATACCAGGTTTCTTGTAAGATGTCAACGTCTGTATTTCTGATTTCTTTGATGAAGTCTTGGTTCCTGCTCTTTAGGCCAAATGCAGATGACCTCTGACCTTGTATATTCCAGGATGAGATAGTAAATGCTTTGTGTTCCATAGTGTCTAGTGTTGTTTTCCTGTGGCTCGGACCATTACGGTAGGTGTGAGCAGAGCATGTTGAGCATCAAATACATAGGTCGCAGGACGGACCTTGAGCGGGTGTATTAGTGAGGGTTGGGCCGGTGTATTAGTTGGGGTTGGGCCATGTTGAGGCCCTTGCTGCAGAGGCAGGGTGAATGGGGGGAGGGGCATAAGACTGATCTGGGGAGGTTTATATAGGGTGTGGCTAGGGTTTGTTTGGGGAGGCGTCGACTCTCTCAATTCAATTTAAATTAAATTAATTTCTTTCTCTCTCTCTCTCTCTCTCTCTCTCTCTCACTCTCTCACTCTTTCTCTGTGCACTCCACTCTGTCTCTTTCGCTCTGTCTCTGTTTCTCTCTCTCTCTCACACTCACGCTTCAGGGAGAATGATGATATGATGTCTCAGGATATTTGACATGTCTGAAGTTATTTGAGTTTGCTGTTTTCAAAGTACAAAATGAGGGGGGAGGGAGGGGGGGGGACTCTGGATAACCCTAGCCATGTTATACTGTATCTTTCAACTGATGGCTTTTTAACATTTGGACCTACCCATTCAAGAGTTTTTCTTATTTTTTACTATTTTGTACAATTTTCTGCATTGTAGAATGTGGTAACCAAAAACGTGTTAATCAAGTCAAAATATGTTTTATATTTTAGATTCTTCAAAGTAGCCACCCTTTGCCTTGATGACAACACTGCAAATCGACCATTCCAGTGTTTTACTTGCTATATTGTATTTACTTTACCACCATGGCCTTTTTTTTTGTTGCTTTTACCTCCCTTATCTCACCTCACTTGCTCACAACGTATATAGACTTACTTTTCTACTGTATTATTGACTGTATGTTTGTTTTACTCCATGTGTAACTCTGTGTTGTTGTATGTGTCGAACTGCTACCTGGTTAAATAAAGGTGAAATAAATAAATACAAATCTCATCCCAAACCATCTCAATTGGGTTGAGGTCGGGTGATTGTGAAGGCCAGGTCATCTGATGCAGCACTCCATCACCACCCTTATTGGTCAAATAGCCCTTACACAACCTGGAGGTGTGTTTTGGGTCATTGTCCTGTTGAAAAACAAATGATAGTCCCAAACCAGATGGGATGGCGTATCACTGCAGAATGCTGTGGTAGCCATGTTGGTTAAGTGTGCCTTGAATTCTAAATAAATCACTGACAGTGTCACCAGCAAAGCACCATCACACCTCCTCCTCCATGCTTCACGGTGGGAACCACAAATGCGGAGATCATCCGTTCACCTACTCTCTGTCTCACAAAGACATGGCGATTGGGGCACCGACTACCGCCCCGTAGCACTCACATCTGTCATCATGAAGTGCTTTGAGAGACTAGTCAAGGACCATATCACCTCCACCCTACCTGACACCCTAGACCCACTCCAATTTGCTTACCGCCCAAATAGGTCCACAGACGATGCAATCTCAACCACACTGCACACTGCCCTAACCCATCTGGACAAGAGGAATACCTATGTGAGAATGCTGTTCATCGACTACAGCTCGGCATTCAACACCATAGTACCCTCCAAGCTCGTCATCAAGCTCGAGACCCTGGGTCTCGACCCCGCCCTGTGCAACTGGGTACTGGACTTCCTGACGGGCCGCCCCCAGGTGGTGAGGGTAGGCAACAACATCTCCTCCCCGCTGATCCTCAACACTGGGGCCCCACAAGGGTGCGTTCTGAGCCTACTCCCTGTTCACCCACGACTGCGTGGCCACGCACGCCTCCAACTCAATCATCAAGTTTGCGGACGACACAACAGTGGTAGGCTTGATTACCAACAACGACGAGACGGCCTACAGGGAGGAGGTGAGGGCCCTCGGAGTGTGGTGTCAGGAAAATAACCTCACACTAAACGTCAACAAAACTAAGGAGATGATTGTGGACTTCAGGAAACAGCAGAGGGAACACCCCCCTATCCACAACGATGGAACAGTAGTGGAGAGGGTAGCAAGTTTTAAGTTCCTCGGCATACACATCACAGACAAACTGAATTGGTCCACTCACACAGACAGCATCGTGAAGAAGGCGCAGCAGCGCCTCTTCAACCTCAGGAGGCTGAAGAAATTCAAAAAGCACTCACAAACTTCTACAGATGCACAATCGAGAGCATCCTGGCGGGCTGTATCACCGCCTGGTACGGCAACTGCTCCGCCCTCAACCATAAGGCTCTCCAAAGGGTAGTGAGGTCTGCACAACGCATCACCGGGGGCAAACTACCTGCCCTCCAGGACACCTACACCACCCGATGTTACAGGAAGGCCATAAAGATCATCAAGGACATCAACCACCCGAGCCACTGCCTGTTCACCCCGCTATCATCCAGAAGGCGAGGTCAGTACAGGTGCATTAAAGCTGGGACCGAGAGACTGAAAAACAGCTTCTATCTCAAGGCCATCAGACTGTTAAACAGCCACCACTAACATTGAGTGGCTGCTGCCAACACACTGACACTGACACTGACTCAACTCCAGCCACTTTAATAATGGGAATTGATGGGAAATGATGTAAATATATCACTAGCCACTTTAAACAATGCTACCTTATATAATGTTTACATACCCTACATTATTCATCTCATATGCATACGTATATACTGTACTCTATATCATCGACTGGATCCTTATGTAATACATGTATCACTAGCCACTTTAACTATGCCACTTTGTTTACATACTCATCTCATATGTATATACTGTACTCGATATCAGCTACTGTATCTTGCCTATGCTGCTCTGTACCATCACTCATTCATATATCCTTATGTACATATTCTTTATCCCCTTACACTGTGTATAAGACAGTAGTTTTGGAATTGTTAGTTAGATTACTTGTTGGTTATTACTGCATTGTCGGAACTAGAAGCACAAGCATTTCGCTACACTCGCATTAACATCTGCTAACCATGTGTATGTGACAAATAAAATTTGATTTGATTTGATTTGATTGGAACCAAAAATCTCACATTTGGATTCATCAGACCAAAGGACAGATTTACACCGGTCTAATGTCCATTGGCCCAAGCAAGTCTCTTCTTATTGGTGTATTTTAGTTGTAGTTTCTTTGCAGCAATTCGACCATGAAGGCCTGTCTCCTCTGAACAGTTGATGTTGAGATGTGTCTTTTACTTGAACTCTGTGTATAATCGAAGAATAAAGCTTTATATCTGTAGTTTATAACTGTTTATTTACAGATGAACTGTTTCTCTGTGCGTTACAGCTTTAGAATTGTATAATATCAGTTTATAACTGTTTAATAAGAGTAATTTTGTATTTCTGTGTGTCTCAGAGTGAAGCAGAAGAAGTCCAAGCCTCAGCACCTGAAGATCAACAGTAGTATGGGGAGCTGTGAGAACCTGCCTACCCAGCGTTCACCCCTACACTCCTCCGACCATCGCTCCCTCCGTTCCTTTTTCTTCCCCACCTTCATGCCCTCCACTCCCCCCGTCTACTCCGATGCAAGTAAGTAACCTTTTTATAACACTAAGCCTTATAGTACTCGTTAGTTTAGGAGTGTTCAATTCTATCTGAAAATGGCCGATGTGGGTGCAAGGAGTAACTCACCTGATTCAACTAATAAAATCTTGATTGAAGATTGTCATTGCTTGGCTAGTTGAATCAGGGGTGTTATCTAGTGTGCAGTGGTTTAAAGTACTTAAGTAAAAATACTTGAAAGTACTACTTAAGACGTTTTTTGGGGTATCTGTACTCCTAACTTTACTATGTATATTTTTGACAACTTTTACTTTTACTTCACTTCCAGTCCTAAAGAAAATTATATACTTTTAACTCCATACATTTTCCCTGACACCCAAAAGTACTCTTTACATTTTGAATTCTTAGCAGGACAGGAAAATGAACAAATTCACACACTTGTCAAGAGAACATACCTGGTCATCCCTACTGCCCCTGATCTGGTGGACTCACTAAACACACATGCTTCATTTGTAAATGATGTCTGAGTATTGGAGTGCGCCCCTGGCTATCCATAAAATTAAAACAAACAGGAAAATGATGCCTTCTGATTTATACTTTTACTTTTACTTTTGATACTTAAGAATATATTAGTGATTACATTTACTTTTGATACTTAAGTACATTTCAAATCAAATACTTTTAGAGTTTTACTCAAGTAGTATTTTACTGGGTGACTTTCACTTTTTCTTGAGTCATTTTCTATTAAGATGTCTTTACTTTTACTCGAGTATGACAATTGGGTACTTTCTCCACCACTACTAGTGTGTTACATGATTGTTGATTGTCCACTGTCTGTCTACAGGTCTTTCTCTAGTAATTACTTTATGGGAGCATCACGTTTTAGGGAAGAACCAGATGCAGACAGTGTGGAAGTAACAAGATTGTATTACTAGAACAGGGGGCAGGCAAAATGACAGGTCAAGGGCAGTCAGAGGTCAGTAATCCAGATCAGAGTCCATAAGGTACAGAACGACAGGCAGTCTCGGGGTCAGGGCAGGCAGAGGTCAATAATCCAGGTTGGTGTGACAAAGTACAGAACGGCAGAACAGCAGGCAGATTGGTGAAAACTGGGAAAACTAGAAAACAGAAACTAGAAAGAGACAGGAGCAAGGGAATAAATGCTGGTAGGCTTGACAAACAAAACAAACTGGCAACAGACAAACAGAGAACTCAGGTATAAATACAGTGGGGATAATGGGGAAGATGGGCGACACATGGAGGGGTGTGGAGACAAGCAAGCACAAAGACAGGTGAAACAGATCAGGGAGTTTAGGGAGTTTAGCCATACTTAAACACATAACAAGCATAACAATCGGTCCTGAACGAGAGAGCGAGACGGGGATGATGTGAGGAGACTGAGAATGACGGAAGGAGGCAGGGACAGGGATGTCAGGGAATGAAATATGGACGTCGACAGGGGATCTGAATGGGTCTAGACTCTGACTAATAGTCCTTAATTCATTGTTTGGGGTTTTAGACTGGGCTTCTGTCACTTTGTGACATCGGCTGATGTAAAAAAGGCTTTATAAATACATTTGATTGATTGTCAGGTATTACCATGGAAGTCTGGATTCACATTGTGGACTCAAGGGTATACGAGAAGCAGCAGGAAGTTGTTCTTTACACATCCGTACACAGACTCCTACATAGGCTATACACACACAAAACAAAGATAATGCATTATGGTTATCGCTCAAGTTGTCTACTTCAATTAATCTCCTGCAACATAAAATGGGATGAATTACGTGCCTGTTTGTGTGTTTTTGTAGGGAGTGAAAGAGGGAGAGAAAAGGGGGGGAGAGAGAGAGAGAGTCAGACAAACAGAGAGAGAGTTTAGGATAGAGAGAGAAAGAACGAGAAAGCAGGAGAGAGAGAGAGAGTCAGACAGACGGACAAACAGAGAGTTTAGGATAGAGAGAGATAGAACGAGAGCGCAGGAGAAAGGGAGAGTTTAGGATAGAGAGAGATAGAACGAGAGCGCAGGAGAAAGGGAGAGTCAGACAGACAGACAGACAGACAGAGTGTTTAGGATAGAGAGAGATAGAACGTGACAGTGATGATAGTTCTCCCTGCTGCATGATGGAATATGATAAGCTTCTTGTTAAGTCATGTTTAATACGACACCAGTTGCTAAAAGTCAAGTGCTCCTGATAATCGAATATCTCCCTCAGTAATTACTGTCTTTGTAATTGAATGTAATTTAAATGTCATGTAAGTACAAATAAGTATAATTACTGTCTCTTGTTCTTTATGTCAGTGTTAGGGGCTCGAGCCTCTAGATATTCAGGACTATAAACTAAGTGTGTTTAATTCCAGTGTTTGAGGACCACTGATGGTTCAGCTTTTTCTTGCCGTCAGTGACTGACTAGACTACTGATGTGTCTATTCTCTGTCCAGTGAGACTAATTGACCAAGTGATTACCAGGGATAAGATAGAACGAAAGAGGTTGACTTTAACATCAGATCTAGAATCAAATAACCTTACCTAACAGTAACCATTAGTAATTTGGACAAAATATCTGACCCAGAACCAGAGGTTAAGGTCAAAGTCCACCCACTCCAGAACAACTGACATGGCCTGGCCCTCCACCCACTAGAACAACTGACATGGCCTGGCACTCCACCCACTAGAACAACTGACATGGCCTGGCACTCCACCCACTAGAACAACTGACATGGCCCTTCACCCACTAGAACAACCAACATGTCTTGGCCCTCCACCCACTAGAACAACTGACATGGCTTGGCCCTCCACCCACTAGAACAACTGACATGGCCTGGCCCTCCACCCACTAGAACAACTGACATGGCCTGGCCCTCCACCCACTAGAACAACTGACATGGCCCTCCACCCACTAGAACAACTGACATGGCCCTCCACCCACTAGAACAACTGACATGGCCTTCCACCCACTAGAACAACTGACATGGCCTGGCCCTCCACCCACTAGAACAACTGACATGGCCTGGCCCTCCACCCACTTCAGAACAACTGACATGGCCCTCCACCCACTTCAGAACAACTGACATGGCCCTTCACTCACTAGAACAACTGCCAACCCACTAGAACAACTGCCATGGCCCTCCACCCACTAGAACAACTGACATGGCCTGGCCCTTCACCCACTTCAGAACAACTGACATGGCCCTCCACCCACTTCAGAACAACTGACATGGCCCTCCACCCACTTCAGAACAACTGACATGGCCCTCCACTCACTAGAACAACTGACATGGCCCTCCACCCACTAGAACAACTGACATGGCCTGGCCCTCCACCCACTTCAGAACAACTGACATGGCCTGGCCCTCCACCCACTAGAACAACCAACATGTCTTGGTCCTCCACCCACTAGAACAACCAACATGGCCTGGCCTTCCACCCACTAGAACAACTGACATGGCCTGGCCCTCCACCCACTTCAGAACAACTGACATGGCCTGGCCCTCCACCCACTAGAACAACTGACATGGCCTGGCCCTCCACCCACTAGAACAACTGACATGGCCCTCCACCCACTAGAACAACTGACATGGCCTGGCCCTCCACTCATTATCTTCCTGTGGCTCTGACAAAGACATTAGAGATTAAGACAATTGCCTATCTAAGGCAGTTATTCATAGTAAGTGGCGGCATCCCTAATGCTTTTATCTGTCTGCTTAGCCTCCCCCTGGGGTCCCAGTGCGGCTCATAGCAGCACAGAGCCACGGAACAGGCCTGGTGGGTGTTGTCAGTCTGTTAATGGGTCTGCTTGGGGTCCGGAAGGAAAGATAGATATCCAGAATGCTGCCGCAGTTTTATTGAGCACGCTGTGCCGTAAAGTATCTGCTTGGGATCTGCTCAGCACAGCTCATCTGTAAAAGCCCCTTCTGGCACTACAAGAACCAAGCAACTGGCTCTGATATCTGTATCAAAGAGCAAGGACTCCATGAGGACCCATGAGGACCCCTTGATACACGAATTAGAACCATGTTTCAGGGCGGCTGTATTTTGTGTCTCGTCATGAAGCTTAGAGATTTGAGGTTTCTTTTAGTTTGTCTGATTGAAGTGGTGCCTGCAGGGAGACAGGTTTTGTGTGTCTAGTTGGGAGGCTGCTCCAACCACACCAACACCTGCTGGGCCTAGAGAGCCTGCTGCCAGGTAAACAGACACCTCAAGGCTCATTTTAACACTGCTGCCAGAAGAACACAGACACCACCAGGCTCAATTTAACACTGCTGCCAGCTAAACACAGATACCACCAGGCTCATTTTACCACTGTTGCCAGGTAAACACAGACACCACCAGGCTACTTTTACTGCTGCCAGCTAAATACAGACACCGTCAGGTTCATTTTACCACTACCAGTTAAACACAGACACCAGCAGGCTACTTTTACTGCTGCCAGCTAAACACAGACACCGTCAGGCTCATTTTACCACTGCCAGTTAAACACAGACACCACCTGGCTCATTTTACCACTGCTGCCAGGTAAACACAGACACCATGGCCTTGTCAAAGGCCGGACCTCAATCCAATTGAGAATGTGGTATGACTTAAAGATTTCTGTATACCAGCAGAACCCATCCAACTTGAAGGAGCTGGAGTTGTTTTGCCTTGAAGAATGGGCAGAAATCCCAGTGGCTAGATGTGCCAAGCTTATAGAGACATACCCCAAGAGACTTGCAGCTGTAATTGCTGGAAAAAGGTGTCTCTACAAAGTATTGACTTTGGGGGTGAATAGTTATACATGCTCAAGTTTTCTGTTTTTTTTGTCTTATTTCTTGTTAGTTTCACAATTAAAAACATTTTGTATCTTCAAAGTGGTCGGCAAGCCACTGTAAACACAGACATCACATGGCTCATTTTACCACTACCAGCTAAACACAGACACCACCAGGCTCATTTTACCACTACCAGCTAAACACAGACACCACCAGGCTCATTTTACCACTGCCAGCTAAACACAGACACCACCAGGCTCATTTTACCACTGCCAGCTAAACACAGACACCACCAGGCTCATTTTACCACTGCCAGCTAAACACAGATACCACCAGGCTCATTTTACCACTGCCAGCTAAACACAGACACCACCAGGCTCATTTTACCACTGCCAGCTAAACACAGACACCACCAAGCTAATTTTACCACTGCTTCCAGGTAAACACCACCAGACAAATGTTACCACTGCTGTCTGGTAAACACAGACACCACCAGCCTCTTTTTACCACCGCTTCCAGCTAAACACAGACACCACCAGGCTCATTTTACCGCTGCTGTCTGGTAAACACAGACACCACCAGCCTCTTTTTACCACCGCTTCCAGCTAAACACAGACACCACCAGGCTCATTTTACCGCTGCTGTCTGGTAAACACAGACACCACCAGCCTCTTTTTACCACCGCTTCCAGCTAAACACAGACACCACCAGGCTCATTTTACCGCTGCTGTCTGGTAAACACAGACACCACCAGGCTCATTTTACCGCTGCTGTCTGGTAAACACAGACACCACCAGCCTCTTTTTACCACCGCTTCCAGCTAAACACAGACACCACCACCCTCTATTCACCGCTGCTGCCAAGTAAACACAGACACTACCATGCTCATTTTACCACCGCTACCAGCTAAACACACCAGGCTCATTTTTCCACCACTTCCAGCTAAAAACAGACACCACCAGGATCATTTTACCACCTCTGCCAGGTAAACACAGACACCACCAGGATCATTTTACCACCTCTGCCAGGTAAACAAAACACTGCCTTTATAATTTGACCACCACTTCTAATGAACACTTCTGCTCCCCACATAAACAGTATAATGACTAGGACAGACATTCACTGCCTGAGGTAGTTCTGGTCCAGATCTGTTTGTGTTGTTTTACGTCATTTAGTAGACATACTCTATTCCAGAGCAATTAGAGTTTAGTGACTTGCTCAAGGGCACATTGACAGATGTCTCACCTTGTCAGCTCAGGGATTCAAACCAGCGACCTTACGGTTTTAACGCTTTTAACCACAGGGCTACCTGCCATATGAGTTGGGAAGACAGCACAAACAGATCTGGGACCAGGTCTGAGGGGCTTTGGCCCATTTGTAGAGGATAATATCTATTTTCTAACGTGTTGTTTTTAATGACCATCACCATGATGTGTACAACAGGAAATTCTAGGGCACTTGGTGATAGGTGAGAAGAGGGAGGGGTGTTCTCCTCGTCAAAGATGACATCAAAACAATATTCTGAAAAGGTCAGACCCACGCGTTGACTGGTTGTCATGGAAACAGTGCTGGCAACAAGGCTCTTTGTCTCCAGTCGAACGGAGGAGTTTGTTTCACACCGTGGAAATTACAGTTACATTTCACCACTGCTCTTTGCCAACTTCTGCTACTTAGAATACACATTGTATTAAAGAAAAATTGACTCATATCATTATTCAAATGTGTTATTGTGTTTCAAATCATCCAGCCCTGTCTGTTGACTCTTTTTCCATTAACCTTGATTTAACTAGGCAAGTCCATTAAGAACAATTTCTCATTTTCAATGACAGCCTAGGAACAGTGTGTTAACTGCCTGTTCAGGGGCAGAACGACAGATTTGTACCTTGTACTAGTCCAACGCTCTAACCACTAGGCTACCCTGCCGCCCCAGTTGGTTTCCACACATAAGGATACCACTGCTGTAGATGCCTGTGATCAGAAAGGCAGACATGTTTTTTCTACTTTATGGTGTAATATCCTCCATGTCTATGTATCCTCTCTCTCTCCCTGTTGTTTGGCTGTTTCTCATCTTATTAGATTATGACACGAGTGGGGAGGGGGATGGGGGGTGGAGGGGTAAGGAGGCTGTGAGTCTATCCAAATTAAAGAGAAAGAATGGGGGACACTGTTGTCTGGCGCCTTTGGGTTACTCTGACATCCGTCTGTGTGTGTGTGTGTCTGTGTGTGTGTGCACGTGTGCACGTGTGTGTTGGCTTGAGAGGCACACATGTGCAAAGACTCATCAAGTCAGGCCCAAATATGTCAACCCCATGCGATGTTGCGGTTACGAGGCTGTTAGTGTAAACAGACTAAACAATAAGCAGATGATGTCACTTCCCCTTCTCTATCAGATTATCAGGCTGACTGAGTGTAATTTAGCGACGTATTGGACTGTGAACCAGAGACAGAGAGTTTGTGTGTGCAATAGAAACTCGGAAATGCAGTGTTTCTGGACCTACGTTAATCAGTCCTATCATCAATCATTCATATCCACTTCAGTGGCGTGCTGTCACACAGTAAACCCTTAATTCAGCAGGTTGTTACTAGGTTACTGGTACAAACTCAGATTTTTGTAATAATGTTCTTATACTAGACATTCAGTGTCATACCATTATTTAAATATTCCCCATGTCATGTTAATGAGGCTCCAAATATGGCTGCTGTAGAATGTTGTAGTGTCATGTTAATGGGGCTCCAACATGGCTGCTATAGAATGTTGTAAGGTCATGTTAATGAGCTCCAACATGGCTGCTATAGAATGTTGTAGGGTCATGTTAATGGGGCTCCAACATGGCTGCTATAGAATGTTGTAGGGTCATGTTAATGAGCTCCAACATGGCTCTATAGAATGTTGTAGTGTCATGTTAATGGGGCTCCAACATGGCTGCTATAGAATGTTGTAAGGTCATGTTAATGAGCTCCAACATGGCTACTATAGAATGTTGTAGTGTCATGTTACTGAGCTCCAACATGGCTGCTATAGAATGTTGTAGTGTCATGTTACTGAGGCTCCAACATGGCTGCTATAGAATGTTGTAGTGTCATGTTAATGAGCTCCAACATGGCTGCTATAGAATGTTGTAGTGTCATGTTAATGAGCTCCAACTTGGCTGCTATAGAATGTTGTAGTGTCATGTTAATGAGCTCCAACATGGCTGCTATAGAATGTTGTAGTGTCATGTTAATGAGCTCCAACATGGCTGCTATAGAATGTTGTAGTGTCATGTTAATGAGCTCCAACTTGGCTGCTATAGAATGTTGTAGTGTCATGTTAATGAGCTCCAACATGGCTGCTATAGAATGTTGTAGTGTCATGTTAATGAGCTCCAACATGGCTGCTATAGAATGTTGTAGTGTCATGTTAATGAGCTCCAACTTGGCTGCTATAGAATGTTGTAGTGTCATGTTAATGAGCTCCAACTTGGCTGCTATAGAATGTTGTAGTGTCATGTTTATGGAGATTCAACATGGCTGCTATAGAATGTTGTAGTGTTATGTTTATGGGGATCCAACATGGCTGCTATAGAATGTTGTAGTGTCCTGTACATGCATCATAATGCTCATTCTAGACATTCACTTTTGTGGTATTTTTTTAATACCCTATGTGATTTTAGTGGGGATCTGACATGATCCAGCTCTCTAAACACATGGCTCTGTTAACGACAGGTCAGGTCAGGGTCATATTATTGAAAGTGAAACAGAATGGGGAATAGATTTGCATTCAGAACATTTTCATTTTAGTGGGGATCACATGCAGCTCTCTAAACACATGGCTCACACACACACACACAAACAAACAGAATGGGGACACACAGAACATTTTCACACACACACACACACACACACACACACACACACACACACACACACACACACACACACACACACACACACAC
Organism: Oncorhynchus tshawytscha; assembly: GCF_018296145.1. Taxonomy (NCBI): domain Eukaryota; kingdom Metazoa; phylum Chordata; class Actinopteri; order Salmoniformes; family Salmonidae; genus Oncorhynchus; species Oncorhynchus tshawytscha. The sequence goes on from NC_056440.1 coordinate 11,941,477, forward strand.
ACAGGCTGGGTCAGCCACAGTGTATACATTAAGAGTAGGTTCACCCTTCAACTGCTTAGTGTAAAAAACAAAATCTCATGTTTGGTAAACATGGACTATATGAACAGAATGACTAAATCTCTTTCATTGTTAAGGTCGAGTAGGGCTCAGGCTGGAAATATCAAACATGAAAAACACAATTCTACACACTAGGGATGTGTTACTGTACTAGCCAACCTTAAGAACTGTTATACAGTGATGAAGTAGGTCCAAAAAGATTCATTTTTCCAAATGTTCAAATTATTTTATCTTGACAGGGAATACCTATGTGAGAATGCTGTTCATCGACTACAGCTCAGCATTTAACTTGGGTCTCGACCCCGCCCTGTGCAACTGGGTACTGGACTTCCTGACGGGCCACCCCCAGGTGGTGAGGGTAGGTAACAACATCTCCACCCCGCTGATCCTCAACAATGGGGCCCAACAAGGGTGCGTTCTGAGCCCTCTCCTGTACTCCCCCCGCTCACCCACGACTGCGTGGCCATGCACGCCTCCAACTCAATCATCAAGTTTGCGGACGACACTACAGTGGTAGGCTTGATTACCAACAATGACGAGACTGTCTACAAGGAGGAGGTGAGGGCCCTCAGAGTGTGGTGTCAGGAAAATAACCTCACACTCAACGTCAACAAAACTAAGGAGATGATTGTGGACTTCAGGAAACAGCAGAGGGAGCACCCCCCTACCCACATCGATGGGACAGTAGTGGAGAGGGTAGTAAGTTTTTTAAGTTCCTCGGCTTACACATCACAGACAAACTGAATTGGTCCACCCACACAGACAGCATCGTGAAGAAGGCGCAGCAGTGCCTCTTCAACCTCAGGAGGCTGAAGAAATTCGGCTTGTCACCAAAAGCACTCACAAACTTCTACAGATGCACAATCGAGAGCATCCTGTCGGGCTGTATCACCACCTGGTACGGCAACTGCTCCGCCCACAACCGTAAGGCTCTCCAGAGGGTAGTGAGGTCTGCACAACGCCTCACCGGGGGCAAACTACCTGTCCTCCAGGACACCTACACCACCCGATGTCACAGGAAGGCCATAAAGACCATCAAGGACAACAACGACCCGAGCCACTGCCTGTTCACCCCGCTATCATCCAGAAGGCGAGGTCAGTACAGGTGCATCAAAGCAGGGCCAGAGAGACTGAAAAACAGCCTCTATCTCAAGGCCATCAGACTGTTAAACAGCCACCACTAACATTGAGTGGCTGCTGCCAACACACTGACACTGACTCAACTCCAGCCACTTTAATAATGGGAATTGATGGGAATTGATATATATCACTAGTCACTTTAAACAATGCTACTTAATATAATGTTTACATTCCCTACATTATTAATCTCATATGTATATGTATATACTGTACTCTATATCATCTACTGCATCTTTATGTAATACATGTATCACTAGCCACTTTAAACTATGCCACTTTGTTTACATACCCTACATTACTCATCTCATATGTATATACTGTACTCGATACCATCTACTGCATCTTGCCTATGCCGTTCTGTACCATCACTCATTCATATCTTTATGTACATATTCTTTTTCCCTTTACACTTGTGTGTATAAGGTAGTAGTTTTGTAATTGTTAGGTTAGATTACTCGTTGGTTATTACGGCATTGTCGGAACTAGAAGCACAAGCATTTCGCTACACTCGCATTAACATCTGCTAACCATGTGTATGTGACAAATAAATTTGATTTGATTTGATTGGACAATACACAAACATTTCGGTTGAAATTATTTTTCAGTGTGAATAATTATCTTACAAATACTGTATCTCTTCCATCTGGATTCAATCTATGGAGCTATTTTCAAAATAGTTGAGGTTCCTTCCTTACTGCTCATTGTTCAAGCACTCCTAAACGTAACAGAAAGTGGTACCCCCTCCTCTTCCACCTCGTCCTCCTCCTCGTCCCCCTCCTCTTCTTCCTCTTTCTGCTATTCCTCGTCCTTCTTCAGACCTTGTTTTTGAGTGGTGAAACTGAAGACATCTCTGTTTTCATACTGAGAAATGAGAAGAATTGGGAGTGCTCTCTCTCTCTCTCTCTCTCTCTCTCTCTCCCTCCCTCTCCAATTAAATTCAAAAGGCTTTATTGGCATGGAAACGTGTTTACATTCCCAAAGCAAGTGACAGTCTCTCTCTCTTCCTCTCTCAGTATCTCTCTCTTCCTCTCTCAGTATCTCTCTCTTTCTTCCTCTCTCAGTATCTCTCTCTCTCTCTCTCTCTCTCTCTCTCTCTCTCTTCTCTCAGTATCTCTCTCTTCTCTCTCTCAGTATCTCTCTCTCTCTCTCTCTTCCTCTCTCTCAGTATCTCTCTCTCTCTCTTCCTTCTCTCTCTCTCTCTCTCTTCCTCTCTCAGTATCTCTCTCTCTCTCTCTCTCAGTATCTCTCTCTCCTCTCTCAGTATCTCTCTCTCTCTCTCTCTCTCTCTCTCTCTCCTCTCTCAGTATCTCTCTCTCTCTCTCTCTATCTCTCCTCTCTTCAGTATCTCTCTCTCTCTCTCTCTCAGTATCTCTCTCTCTCTTCCTCAGTATCTCTCTCTCTCTATCTCTCTCTCTCTCAGTATCTCTCTCTCTCTCTTTCTCAGTATCTCTCTCTCTCTCTCTCTCTATCTCTCTCTCTCTCTCTCAGTATCTCTCTCTCTTCCTTTCTCAGTATCTCTCTCTCTCTCTCTCTTCCTTTCTCAGTATCTCTCTCTCTCTCTCTCTCTCTCTCTCTTCCTCTCTCAGTATCTCTCTCTCTCTCAGTATCTCTCTCTCTCTCTCTCTCTCTCTCTCTCTCTCTCTTCCTCTCTCAGTATCTCTCTCTCTCTTCCTCTCTCAGTATCTCTCTCTCTCTTCCTCTCTCAGTATCTCTCTCTCTCTCAGTATCTCTCTCTCTCTCTCTCTCTCTCTCTCTCTCTCTTCCTCTCTCAGTATCTCTCTCTCTCTTCCTCTCTCAGTATCTCTCTCTCTCTCTCCTTTCTCAGTATCTCTCTCTCTCTCTCTCTCTCTCTCTCTCTCTCTCTCTCTCTATCTATCTCTCTCTCTCTCTTCTCTCAGTATCTCTCTCCTCTCTCAGTATCTCTCTCTCTCTTCCTCTCTCAGTATCTCTCTCTCTCTCCTTTCTCAGTATCTCTCTCTCTCTCTCTCTCTATCTCTCTCTCTCTCTTCCTTTCTCAGTAGTATCTCTCTCTCTCTTCTCTCTCAGTATCTCTCTCTCTCTCTTCCTTTCTCAGTATCTCTCTCTCTCTCTCTCAGTATCTCTCTCTCTCTCCTTTCTCAGTATCTCTCTCTCTCTCTCTCTCTCTCTCTCTCTCTCTCTCTCTCTCTTTCTCTTCTCAGTATCTCTCTCTCTCTTCCTCTCTCTCTCTTCCTCTCTCAGTATCTCTCTCTCTCTCTTCCTCTCTATCTCTCAGTATCTCTCTCTCTCTCTCTCTTCTCTCTCTCAGTATCTCTCTCTCTCTTTCTCTCTCAGTATCTCTCTCTCTCTTCCTCTCTCAGTATCTCTCTCTCTCTTCCTCTCAGTAGTCTCTCTCTCTCTCTCCTCTCTCAGTATCTCTCTCCCTCTCCTTTCAGTATCTCTCTCTCTCTCTTCCTTTCTCAGTATCTCTCTCTCTCTCCCTCTCTCTCTCTTCCTTTCTCAGTATCTCTCTCTCTCTCTTTCCTTTCTCAGTATCTCTCTCTCTCTTCCTCTCTCAGTATCTCTCTCTCTCTCAGTATCTCTCTCTCTCTCTCTCTCTCTCTCTCAGTATCTCTCTCTCAGTATCTCTCTCTTGCTCTCTCTCTCAATTCAATTCAAAGGGCTTTATTGGCATGGGACGTACAGTATATGTTAACATTGCCAAAGCAAGTGAAATAAACAATCAGAAATTAACAGTAAACTCACAAAAGTTCCAAAGGAATAGAGACATTTCAAATGTCATGTTGTGGCTATGTTCATACAGTGTTGTAGCAATGCGCAAATAGTTTAAGTACAAAAGGGAAAATACTAAACATAAATATGGGTTGTATTTACAATGATGTTTGTTCTTCACTGGTGTCCCTTTTTTTGTGGCAACAAGTCACAAATATTGCTGCTGTGATGGTACATTGTGGTATTTCACCTATCTCTCTCTTTCTCGCTCCCTCTCTTGCTCTCTCTCTCTAGCTCTGACACACACACACCCACACACACACACACACACACACACACACAGAAATGCAATGCACAAAATAGGTATGGTACATAATTTATTCACACTAAAGTCTATGTAGCGGGTTAAGTCTGGTCTGGGCTTTTTGCTCAATCTCACACTTTGCTGATGTTGAATTTCTAAGCAGTATACTGTAGTAATGGTGAATATCTGAGCATTATACTGTAGTAATAGTGAATATCTGAATAGTGTACTGTAGTAATTCTGAATATCTGAGCAGTATACTGTAGTAATGCCAAATATCTGAGCATTATACTGTAGTAACAGTGAATATCTGAATAGTGTACTGTAGTAATTCTGAATATCTGAGCAGTATACTGTGATAATGCTGAATATCTGAGCAGTGTACTGTAGTAATGCTGAATATCTGAGCATTATACTGTAGTAATGCTGAATATCTGAGCAGTATACTGTAGTAATGCTGAATATCTGAGCAGTGTACTGTAGTAATGCTGAATATCTGAGCAGTATACTGTAGTAATGCTGAATATCTGAGCAGTGTACTGTAGTAATGCTGAATATCTGAGCAGTGTACTGTAGTAATGCTGAATATCTGAGCATTATACTGTAGTAATGCTGAATATCTGAGCAGTGTACTGTAGTAATGCTGAATATCTGAGCAGTGTACTGTAGTAATGCTGAATATCTGAGCATTATACTGTAGTAATGCTGAATATCTGAGCAGTGTACTGTAGTAATGGTGGTGTCAGAAGAATGTTCTTTGGAGCCACGTTCCTATATCTTTCATGTATCGTACACCTTGAGGCTTAGATTGTTTGTAATCGTGAATGTAACTGAGAATTCTTTGTTTATTAATTTACTGTGTGGTCATAGCTGAGAGTTCTGATTCCATTCTGTCTGAATTTTTTATTTATTTATTTATTTTACCTTTATTTAACCAGGTAGGCAAGTTGAGAACAAGTTCTCATTTACAATTGCGACCTGGCCAAGATAAAGCAAAGCAGTTCGACAGATACAACGACACAGAGTTACACATGGAGTAAAACAAACATACAGTCAATAATACAGTATAAACAAGTCTATATATAATGTGAGCAAATGAGGTGAGAAGGGAGGTAAAGGCAAAAAAGGCCATGGTGGCAAAGTAAATACAATATAGCAAGTAAAACACTGGAATGGTAGTTTTGCAATGGAAGAATGTGCAAAGTGAATAATGTGCAAAGTAATACACAGTTTTTTATTTTTTTATTTTTTTTATTTCACCTTTATTTAACCAGGTAGGCTAGTTGAGAACAAGTTCTCATTTACAACTGCGACCTGGCCAAGATAAAGCATAGCAGTGTGAGCAGACAACACAGAGTTACACATGGAATAAACAATTAACAAGTCAATAACACAGTAGAAAACAAAGGGGGAGTCTATATACAATGTGTGCAAAAGGCATGAGGAGGTAGGCGAATAGTTACAATTTTGCAGATTAACACTGGAGTGATAAATGATCAGATGGTCATGTACAGGTAGAGATATTGGTGTGCAAAAGAGCAGAAAAGTAAATAAATAAAAACAGTATGGGGATGAGGTAGGTGAAAATGGGTGGGCTATTTACCAATAGACTATGTACAGCTGCAGCGATCGGTTAGCTGCTCAGATAGCTGATGTTTGAAGTTGGTGAGGGAGATAAAAGTCTCCAACTTCAGCGATTTTTGCAATTCGTTCCAGTCACAGGCAGCAGAGTACTGGAACGAAAGGCGGCCAAATGAGGCGTTGGCTTTAGGGATGATCAGTGAGATACACCTGCTGGAGCGCGTGCTACGGATGGGTGTTGCCATCGTGACCAGTGAACTGAGATAAGGCGGAGCTTTACCTAGCATGGACTTGTAGATGACCTGGAGCCAGTGGGTCTGGCGACGAATATGTAGCGAGGGCCAGCCGACTAGAGCATACAAGTACGCAGTGGTGGGTGGTATAAGGTGCTTTAGTGACAAAACGGATGGCACTGTGATATACATCCAGTTTGCTGAGTAGAGTGTTGGAAGCCATTTTGTAGATGACATCGCCGAAGTCGAGGATTGGTAGGATAGTCAGTTTTACTAGGGTAAGCTTGGCGGCGTGAGTGAAGGAGGCTTTGTTGCGGAATAGAAAGCCGACTCTTGATTTGATTTTTGATTGGAGATGTTTGATATGAGTCTGGAAGGAGAGTTTGCAGTCTAGCCAGACACCTAGGTACTTATAGATGTCCACATATTCAAGGTCGGAACCATCCAGGGTGGTGATGCTAGTCGGGCATGCGGGTGCAGGCAGCGATCGGTTGAAAAGCATGCATTTGGTTTTTCTAGCGTTTAAGAGCAGATGGAGGCCACGGAAGGAGTGTTGTATGGCATTGAAGCTTGTTTGGAGGTTAGATAGCACAGTGTCCAATGACGGGCCGAAAGTATATAGAATGGTGTCGTCTGCGTAGAGGTGGATCAGGGAATCGCCCGCAGCAAGAGCAACATCATTGATATACACAGAGAAAAGAGTCGGCCCGAGAATTGAACCCTGTGGCACCCCCATAGAGACTGCCAGAGGACCGGACAGCATGCCCTCCGATTTGACACACTGAACTCTGTCTGCAAAGTAATTGGTGAACCAGGCAAGGCAGTCATCCGAAAACCGAGGCTACTGAGTCTGCCGATGAGAATATGGTGATTGACAGAGTCGAAAGCCTTGGCAAGGTCGATGAAGACGGCTGCACAGTACTGTCTTTTATCGATGGCGGTTATGATATCGTTTAGTACCTTGAGTGTGGCTGAGGTGCACCCGTGACCGGCTCGGAAGCCAGATTGCACAGCGGAGAAGGTACGGTGGGATTCGAGATGGTCAGTGACCTGTTTGTTGACTTGGCTTTCGAAGACCTTAGATAGGCAGGGCAGGATGGATATAGGTCTGTAACAGTTTGGGTCCAGGGTGTCTCCCCCTTTGAAGAGGGGGATGACTGCGGCAGCTTTCAATCCTTGGGGATCTCAGACGATATGAAAGAGAGGTTGAACAGGCTGGTAATAGGGGTTGCGACAATGGCGGCGGATAGTTTCAGAAATAGGGGTCCAGATTGTCAAGCCCAGCTGATTTGTACGGGTCCAGGTTTTGCAGCTCTTTCAGAACATCTGCTATCTGGATTTGGGTAAAGGAGAACTTGGAGAGGCTTGGGCGAGGAGCTGCCGGGGGAGGAGCTGTTGGCCGAGGTTGGAGTAGCCAGGCGGAAGGCATGGCCAGCCGTTGAGAAATGCTTATTGAAGTTTTCGATAATCATGGATTTATCGGTGGTGACCGTGTTACCTAGCATCAGTGCAGTGGGCAGCTGGGAGGAGGTGCTCTTGTTCTCCATGGACTTCACAGTGTCCCAGAACTTTTTGGAGTTGGAGCTACAGGATGCAAACTTCTGCCTGAAGAAGCTGGCCTTAGCTTTCCTGACTGACTGCGTGTATTGGTTCCGGACTTCCCTGAACAGTTGCATATCACGGGGACTATTCGATGCTATTGCAGTCCGCCACAGGATGTTTTTGTGCTGGTCGAGGGCAGTCAGGTCTGGGGTGAACCAAGGACTGTATCTGTTCTTAGTTCTGCATTTTTTGAACGGAGCATGCTTATCTAAAATGGTGAGGAAGTTACTTTTAAAGAATGACCAGGCATCCTCAACTGACGGGATGAGGTCAATGTCCTTCCAGGATACCCGGGCCAGGTCGATTACTGAATACTGAATGATACAGTATACTGAATGATAAAATAACATTTGGAAAAGAGAATAACCTGAATGTTTTCTCTAAAGATCCAGAAGTGAATAATTTTATCTCATGATTCTGACGATGATCAGACTTTTGTCACTTTATGGTGTTTGAATGTCAGGAATTGTTAGTCAAAATAGGTTATTATAATTGATTGTAGTAAATACCAAAGTGAGATCAGACCAGTTTTTACTCATCTATTAATTCGGCGAAATGTCATGCAGTCCACAAATCAGTTTTTGCTTTAGCCCAGTCACAATCAGTGTACTGTGGTATTCAGCATGGAACTATTCAATACAAGGGCATGTGTTGATATCTAGTCCTACCCTCCACCGTCCAAACATTAAGACACATGTTTTAGGCTACAAAGCTGCATGTTTGACTGAATCAAGCCCTACATTTGGTCCAATATCTAATCACCGTTACATTCTTATCCATCCCTCTTTATATCTCTCCTCCTCCAGACACTCTCTCAGTGCCTCGCTGGTCCCCACAGATCCCCCAGAGAGACCTGGGAAACTCCATAAAACACCGGTAACCTGTGTGTGTGTGTGTCTGTGTGATGGTTTGAGTGTTCAGGAATGTGTGTAGTGTGTCTTAATGTGTCTGTTTCTCCACACCTGACGAACAGAATGTCAGACCAATTATAGGGGGCAGAAGTCATCTTTGTGCTCATTCCACATTTGAACCCCCGATGACTCCCAAATGCTATGGATTTCCAAGTTGAGCAATACACCACCGCTATTGGCCACGAGAACCTGCCTACGTACTGACTTTTCTCTACTTCGTTGTCTGTCTCTCTTTCTCTCTCTGTCTCTCTCATGCTCTCTCTCTCTGTATCTCTCTCTCTCTTTCCATCTCTCTCTCTCTCTCTCTCTCTCTCTCTCTCTCTCTCTCTTCTTCTCTCGCTCAGCCTCAGAAGTACGTGGGAGTTTGCCCACTGTTGAAGGTCACTGAGGAGGAAAGAGAGTGGTTATGCACACATGTCTTAATGCCTCATCAGCCAGAGACAAGCACATTTATATACAGTATCAGTCAAAAGTTTGGACACACACTCATTCAAGGGTTTTTCTTTATTTTTACTATTTTCTACATTGTAGAATAATAGTGAAGATATCAAAACTATGAAATAACACATATAGAATCATGGAGTAACCAAAAAAGTGTTAAAAAAATCAAAATATATTTTAGATTTTAGATTCTTCAAAGTAGCCACCCTTTGCCTTGATGACAGTTTTGCACACTCTTGGCATTCTTTCAACCAGCTTCACCTGGAATGCTTTTCCAACAGTCTTGAAGGAGTTCCCACGTATGCTGGGCTCTTGTTTTCTGCTTTTCCTTCACTCTGTGGTCCAACACATCCCAAACTTACTGGGACTATCATTTGGACAACAAATGATAGTCCCACTAAGCGCAAACAGGATGGGATGGCGTATCACTGCAGAATGCTGTGGCAGCCATGCTGGTTAAATGTGCCTTGAATTCTTAATAAATTACTGACAGTGTCACTAGCAAAGCACCGTCACACGTCCTCCTCCATGCTTCATGGGTGGGAACCAATCATATGGAGATCATCCTTTCACCTACTCTGCGTCTCACAAAGACATGGCGGTTGGAACAAAAAATCTCAAATTTGGACTCATCAGACCAAAGGACAGATTTCCACCGGTCTAATGTCCATTTCTTGGGTTTCTTGGCCCAAGTAAGTCTCTTCTTCTTATCGGTGTCCTTTAGTAGTGGTTTATTTGCAGCAATTTGACCCTGAAGGCCTGATTTACACAGTCTCCTCTGAACAGTTGATGTTGTGATGTGTCTTTTACTTGAACTCTGTGAATAATTTATTTGGGTCGCAATTTCTGAGGCTGGTAACTCTAATGAAATGATCCTCTGCAGCAGAGGTAACTGAGTCTTCCTTTCCTGCGGTGGTCCTCATGAGAGCCAGTTTCATCATAGCGCTTGGTGGTTTTTGTGACTGCACTTGAAGAAACTTTAAAAGTTCTTGAAATGTTCCGGATTGACTGACCTTCATGTCTTAAAGTAATGATGGACTGTCGTTTCTCTTTGCTTATTTGAGCTGTTCTTGTAATAATATGGACTTGGTCTTTTACCAAATAGGGCTATCTTCTGTATACCACCCCTACCTTGTCACAACACAACTGATTGGCGCAAATGCATTAACCTCTAGCATCGAGCAATCCCGTATCCGGGAGCGTAATCATAGCCTCAAGCTCATTACCATAACGCAACGTTAACTATTCATGAAAATCGCAAATTAAATGAAATAAATATATTGGCTCACAAGCTTAGCCTTTTGTTAACAACACTGTCATCTCAGATTTTCAAAATATGCTTTTCAACCATAGCTACACAAGCATTTGTGTAAGAGTATTGATAGCTAGCATAGCATTAAGCCTAGCATTCAGCAGGCAACATTTTCACAAAAACAAGAAAAGCATTCAAATAAAATAATTTACCTTTGAAGAACTTTGGATGTTTTCAACGAGGAGACTCTCAGTTAGATAGCAAATGTTCAGTTTTTCCAAAAAGATTATTTGTGTAGGAGAAATCGCTCCGTTTTGTTCATCACGTTTGGCTAAGAAAAAAAACAGAAAATTCAGTCATTACAACGCCAAACTTTTTTCCAAATCAACTCCATAATATTGACAGAAACATGGCAAACGTTGTTTAGAATCAATCCTCAAGGTGTTTTTCACATATCTATTCGATGATAAGTCATTCGTGGCAGTTGGGTTTCTCCTCTGAAGCAAATGGAAAAATACACGCAGGTGGAGATTACGCAATAATTGCAACGGAGGACACCAAGCGAGCACCTGGTAAATGTAGTCTCTTATGGTCAATCTTCCAATGATATGCCTACAAATACGTCACAATGCTGCAGACACCTTGGGGAAACGACAGAAAGTGTAAGCTCATTCCTGGCGCATTCACAGCCATATAAGGAGACATTGGAATACAGCGCCTTCAAAATCTGGGGCATTTCCTGTTTGAAATTTCATCTTGGTTTCGCCTGTAGCATCAGTTCTGTGGCACTCACAGATAATATCTTTGCAGATTTGGAAACGATTTGGAAACGAGTGTTTTCTTTCCAAAGCTGTCAATTATATGCATAGTCGAGCATCTTTTCGTGACAAAATATCTTGTTTAAAACGGGAACGTTTTTTTATCTAAAAATTAAAAGAGCGCCCCCTATATCAAAGAAGTTAAGATGGAAAGAAATTCCACAAATGAACTTTTAACAAGGCACATCTGTTAATTGAAATGCATTCCAGGTGACTACCTCATGAAGCTGGTTGAGAGAATGCTAAGAGTGTGCAAAGCTGTCATCAAGGCAAAGGGTTGGTTCTTTGCTTACTACATGATTACATATGTGATATTTCATAGTTTTGATGACTTCACTACAATGTAGAAAATAGTCAAAATAAAGAAACTAGGTGTGTCTGTTACTGTAGCTTATATTGTAAGCACAGGTTATTATGCATAAGTAAATGATTGCAATGTGATTAACTACTTTGGCTATAGCACCATCTCCCTGGGAATGGAAAATAAATATCTGTGAAAACATATCTCACCTTTAACGCCAGTTTAACTTTGGTAGCATAGGTATGGCCTGCTAAAACAAACGTATCATTTAGGCTCTACCACCAGGACGGGAGATTGAATTGTGCTCTCCCTGGTTCTGTTTACCGACGGTACGAGGCGATTCGAGGGTTCCTAATGAAGAGATTCTGATTCTGTCAGCCTCTATCCGTCATATTCTATTGCACCAGCCTGCTACTTGAACCCAGGTGTCAGCCTGTGTCAGTCATATTCCATTACCCCAGCCAGCCTGCTACTTGAACCCAGGTGTCAGATCTATCAGTCAATAAACCCCCTAGCTCTTCCCTGGGCTTCCTGGCACTCAGATACTCCATCGAACCTCGAAGTAGGGAATTGCTTTTTATCATTCAAGAGAATTAAGACACACTGTAGATTTGCCTGTTTGATAAGTGGCAGCATCTTGAGATCTTGCGCTGTGCCGTGGTTTCTGCCTGGCTCCATCTTCATCTCTGGGAATGATTGCTGTCTTACCGCCTTGATGCAGCACCAGGGTCTCTCCCCACTGGGCACAGACGTCAATTCAACATCTATTCCACGTTGATTCAAGTTGGCTGTCACAGCAGTTATTCTAAGAGCACAGCCACAAACTCACCATTGGAGGGGGATAATGAAAGGAGTGCCAGGTGAACCCCAAATTGAATCAAGGTGCATTGGAGATTAGCACGACAATCTTTAGAAGGAGGGGGAAGAATAAGCATAAAGGCGCCCATCATTCATATGTTAAGGAAAGGTTAACCTGTGAATATGAGGCGTTCTATGACAAAAGCCATTTGTCATCACGTGGGAATAGGAATCATTGTCTGAAAGGTCACAAGCAATCAGTGATGTTTCCTCTGTGCAGTGATGCACACCTGCTGTTTTTATGTTATTTTGGGGACTCATTTATGCATGGAGAAACAGGTAGATGTTTTGTCTGTGTGATCTGAACTCACTCTCTCTCTCTCTCTTGTCCTTGCAGGTTTTCCACCAAGTATTGGATGTCTCAGACATGCATAGTATGTGGGAAAGGAATGTTGTTTGGACTCAAATGTAAAAACTGCAAGTAGGTCCTTCTTCCCAAAATGATCTTGGTTCGTGAAAAGCATGTCTACACCATGACAAAACATTATTGCCATGCATCAAATGTTTCTGAGAATTTATCCTGGTGTGCTTAGTGAAGTAAAAAGAATCTACATCAATCATTATGCTGGTTGGTTATGGGTCATAAGCTCTTTTTTGTCATCCATGCATTCTTATTAGAACTCTGTAAAGATCATTTGTCACGGTATACTTTGAAAAGTCTCTGAAAAGGAACTGAACAGCAATTACCATTATCATTTTAAACAGATTACTCAAAGAAATTAACCAATTTCTCAATCGACCGAATGAGAAATCTTTGACAGAAGGACAGCTTTGTATTTCCTTAATGGCCCAGGCTATTAAATATTCAAGACATTTTTATTTGAACTGTTTTGAAAATGAATAGCAGAGATTCAGTGATGTCAGGGGTTATGTCCAAAGTAGCACCCTATTCCCTATACAGTGCTCTACTTTTGATCAGAAGTCGTGCACTATATAGGGAATAGGGTGTCATTTCAGACACGACCCTGGTTTCAGAGTGTATATCATTCTGTTTTTTCACTAGGCTGAAGTGCCATAACAAATGCACCAAAGAAGCCCCGCCTTGCCATTTGCTGCTCATCCAACGAGGAGGGAGTAACCCCCTCAAAGGTAACAAAGGACTGTATACCAGCAGCTTACTGTAAGGCTGAAGCCTGACTTCATGTACAGGCCACATAAGTTCAAGGACCATTTCACCACTTGTCTTTCAATTCATACATCTTGTCATTTAGCAGATGTGTTTCTGAAAGCGACTGGAAGCGTTTTAATGCATCATTTTAATAGCTGTAGACCTTGATACACAGGCCACACAACGTCTTAGTGGTATTCTCAACATAAGCAGTAACACAAACTGCACATGTATCTCAAGTTAGGAGAGACACTGTATATAACCCTACTGTAATTCAGCAGTGCAAAACATGTTCATTTTAGGAATACTTATTAGGATTGTTATGCAAGTATTACTTTCTTTAAAAGAATACTCATTCTCTGTTATAGTGCTTTAGTTATAGAAGTATTTCTTTAAAAGAATACTCATTCTCTGCTATATTCTCTGCTGTAGTGGTTTTGTTATGGAAGTATTTCTTTAAAAGAATACTCATTCTCTGCTATATTCTCTGCTGTAGTGGTTTTGTTATGGAAGTATTACTTTAAAATAATACTCATTCTGTCACGGCTGTTGAAAGAACTGGACCAAGGTGCAGGGTGGTGAGCGTACATATTCCTTTATTTCGTATGAAGCCGACAAAATCAATAAACCATCCAAAACAACCGTGACGCTATAGTGCCAGCAAACAAAGACAACTTCCCACACAGAAAGGAGGGAAAAGGGCTACCTAAGTATGGTTCCCAATCGGAGACAACGATAGACAGCTGTCCCTGATTGAGAACCATACCCGGCCAAAACATAGAAACACAAAATCATAGAAAACGAAACCTAGAATGCCCACCCCAAATCACACCCTGACCAAACCAAATAGAGACATTAAAAGGCTCTCTACGGGTCAGGGCGTGACACATTCTCTGCTATAGTGGTTTTGTTATGGAAATAGTACTTTATAAGGTTCTCTGTCATCTGAAGTTAGTTTTTACTGTATGTTCTTTACACGTCTCTGTTTTTCTCCCAACTGGTGCGACAGATCACCAAGGAAATCAAGGTAAAACAATCAATTTATCAATCTTTCTTTTTTTAACTACAGAACCTTTCTGAAGTCTCTGCTATTTGAAGTTGGCCAGCTATCTTACGTTGTTCTTAAGTGTTCCCTTGCGATAGTAACAAGGGCCCATCTTCCATTTAACACATTTAGAAATGTGAGTAGATGAAGACTTTCTCTAATGGACAGCCATATCACATCTGCTCAAAGCCCTCACTCAGTGTTCTGTTGTTTACGTCTGATTCTGTCTCCACCAGCTCGTTTGGTACGGACTGAATCGGTACCATGTGACATCAACAACCCCCTCAGGTACACAGACCTGCACATCAGTCAGACGCTGCCCAAAACCAGCAAAATCAACAAGGTAGGAACCACCGTACCCCCCCACACACACACACACACACACACACACACTGCTCTGGGCTCCACATCTGAGGTTTGTCTTATCAAAAGTCCATCTGTTCTTTCTTTCTGTTTGAAATCCCCTGAATCTCAGTCTCTCAGACGGACTAACAGTACTGGATTATTCAGTCTATTGGATGTTTTGTTGTTGTTGTACTAATTCATTTTCACTCTTCAAACCGTAGCCAACAGTTCTTCAAACACTGTTTGGGATTACAGAACTGAAAACCTCTACACCCTCATCATAAATTCACAAGGGGCATTTTAGGCAACATTTTGTGGCCCTTACAGTTCGGCGTTTTACCTCACTGTGTCCTGTCATTAGTTTTTTATCCTTTTTTAACAAGATGCTTTTAATGGACATCTGCTAATTCACTATGACCATTACCAGTGTAGTTTGAGACCAGAGTTTTTTCACTCCCTCACTCTGTACGACTTCCCCAATACAACCAGGAAATGAACATAGTATTAGCAGCTATAAGTCAACAACACACACAGCAACATTCCATAATGAGAGAGGTCAACCAAGGCCACTCATTTCTACCCTACCACGTAAAAGAGCTTTTAGCTCCAAGAGCACATATCTCTCTAGTATCTCTATGGACCCTCATCATAACAACGCCATTAGACAACAGGTGCGTTGTCAGGTGCTATCTTGTGAATGAGGAAGAGTCTGAAAATATACTAGTTCTACCTGCTAATGGCCATAGAGATAAACTATACTACTGGTCTATTTAATTATGTATCTCTCTGTATCTCTCTCCTTATCTCTCTCTACCCCCTCTCTCTCCCTCTCTCTATCTCTGTATCTCTCTTTACCCCCCTCACTCTCCCTCTCTCTCACTTTCTCCTCCTATTTCTCCCTCTATCTTTCTCTCTCTCACTCTCACTCTCACTCTCACTCTCACTCCCCCTCTCTTTCTCCCTCTATCTCTTTCTGTTCTCAGGATCACATACCTGTCCCGTACCAGCCAGACTCCAGTAGTAACCCCTCCTCCACCACCTCCTCCACTCCTTCCTCCCCCGTTCCCCCTCCCCTCCAGTGCCACCCCTCCCTCCCCCCTGCACCCCTCCCCACAGTCGGCACGGCTACAGAAACAGTTCAGTTTAACAGGTACGGGATTTAAATGAAAACATTGAGTTTTTTCCCCCAGATAAAGTCTCAAATCAAACTTTATTTAAAGTTCATTTAGACATTTCTTCTGATAGAAGTAGTACATTTAGCGTTACTACTGTTAGATTTTTTTAGAGCTGTCTATTCTAGGAAAGACATTTCATTCTTGTCATTTCTACCCTTCTATGAACCCAGCTCTGTGCTGATTGTCAGTGAAAGAAGACAAAAAGGGTCTGCACCTTAACTCTGATCCTCTCTCTCTCTCTCTCTCATTCTCTCTCACTCACTCTCTCTCAATTCTCATTCTCTCTCACTCTCTCTCTCTCTCTCTCTCTCCATCTCTCTCTCCCTCTCTCCATCTCTCTCCCTCCCTCTATCTCTCTCTCTCTCTCTCTCCCTATCTCTCTCTCTCTCCCTATCTCTCTCCCTATCTCTCTCTATCTCTCCCTATCTCCCTATCTCTCTCCCTATATCTCTCTCTCTCTCCCTATATCTCTCTCTCTCTCCCTATCTCTCTCTCTCCCTATCTCTCTCTCTCTCTCTATCTCTCTCTGCCTCTCTCCATCTCTCTCTCCCTCCCTCTCTCTATCTCTCTATCTCTCTCCGTCTCCCTCTCTCTCCCTATCTTTCTCCCTATCTCTCTCCCTATCTCTCTCCCTATATCTCTCCCTCTCTCTCCCTCTCTCTCCCTCTCTCCCTCTCTCCCTCTCTCTCCCTATCTCTCTCTCTCTCTCTCTCTCCCTATCTCTCTCTCTCTCTCTCCCTATCTCTCTCTCTTTCCCTATCTCTCTCTCCCTCTCTCTCTCTCTCTCTCCCTATCTCTCTCTCTCTCTTTCCCTATCTCTCTCTCTCTCTCTCTCTCTCTCTCCCTATCTCTCTCTCCCTATCTCTCTCTCCTCTATCTCTCTCTCCTCTCCCTATCTCTCTCTCTCTCCCTCCCTATCTCTCTCTCTCTCCTTCCCTATCTCTCTCTCTCTCCTTCCCTATCTCTCTCTCTCCCTATCTCTCTCTCTCTCCCTATCTCTCTCTCTCTCCCTATCTCTCTCTCTCTCCCTCTCCCCTTCTATCCAGCCTCTTCTTACTTCAAATACAAGCAGCAGTTCATCTTCCCAGGTAAGTGCCTTGTAATTGAGCATTACGATACCCATACTGCACCAGGCCGAAGGAGGAGGGTACTTTTGATGTCCTCTCTCTCCTCTTCTCGTCAGTCTCCTCTCCTCAGCCTCCTCTCCTCAGTCTCCTCTCCTTTTCCTCATTCTCCTCTCCTCACTTTCCTCTCCTCTCCTCAATCTCCTCCCCTCAGTCTCCTCTCCTCACTTTCCTCTCCTCACTTTCCTCTCCCTCAGTCTCCTCTTCCCGACATCCTCTCCTCAATCTCCTCTCCTCAGGCTCCTCTCCTCAGTCTTCCATCCTCCCCTCAGTCTCCTCTCGTAAGTCTCATCTCCTCAGGCTCCTCTCCTCAGGCTCCTCTCCTAGGTTACTAGGTTACTAGGAGAGGAGCCATTACTGTCACGTTCATCATAACAAGGAGACCAAGGCGCAGCGTGATATGAATACATTCTACTTTATTAAACGAAGAACACTAAACAAACTAACAAAATAACAAAACGAATGTGAAGCTATAACACGAGTGCTGACATGCAAACTACACATAGACAATAACCCACAAAACCAAAATGGCAACCTAAATAGGATCCCCAATCAGAGACAACGATAAACAGCTGTCTCTGATTGGGAACCAATTCAGGCCACCATAGACCTACATTACCTAGACATACCAAAACCCCATAGAATTACAAAAAACCCTAGACAAGACAAAAACACACATACCACCCTCGTCACACCCTGACCTAACCAAAATAATAAAGAAAACAAAGATATCTAAGGTCAGGGCGTGACAATTACAGAGTCTTTTAAAGCTGTGGATCGTAATCCTGCAGCAACAGAAAATCTGAATTATTGTGTTTTTTTGTTATGGTTGATACGTTTTAATTAAAGTGAAAATGACAAACTTTAGAAGGCTTTTTAAACCTGGAATACATTGCAAGTTTTTATTTCAACGACAGCGTGATCAAATGAAGATCCTACATCTGTATGGGGGTGAAACGGGGTGTAACCTTTGGAAGAGTCAGAGATACAGTATCGTGATATAGGACTGATCCTCATAGTGTATGTTATGGAGTCATGAGTAGTGTCATGAAATTTCAGTTAAAACATGTAATTATAATTGTATTACATGTACTTACCAGCCTATCAAGCAACTCATTTGCAACACAAAGCAGCACAACATGGCCGTGGGAAGAAGTTTAGTTGTGGGGGTACCTAAATCCTTTTTCCTCTCTGCGCTGCTGTTGACTGTTTTGGTCCGCTCATACAATAGTAATAAATAAATATAAATATTTGATTTGATTTATTTATTTATTCTGATTTACCAGGCAGCACTGCAGCAACCTCTGCACCCCTATGCTATCTGGTGTATGTGACAATATAACATAAACTACATGGCCAGAAATATGTGGACACCTGCTCGTCGAACATCTCATTCCAAAATCATGGGCATTAATATGGAGTTGGTCCCCCTTTTGCTGCTATAACAGCCTCCACTCTTCTGGGAAGGCTTTCCACTAGATTTTGGAACATTGCTGAGGGGACTTGCTTATATTCAGCAACAAGAGCATTAGTGAGGTTTGGCACTGATGTTGGTCGATTAGGTCTGGCTCGCAGTCGGCATTCCAATTCATCCCAAAGGTGTTTGATGGGGTTGAGAACAGGGCTATGTGCTGGCTAGTCAAGTTCTTCCACACCGATCTCAAGAAACCATTTCTGTATGGAGCTTGTTTTGTGCATGGGGCATTGTCATGCTGAAACAGGAAAGGGCCTTCTCCAAACTGTTGCCACAAAATTGGAAGCACAGAATGGTCTAGAATGTCTTTGTATGTTGTAGCGTTAAGATGTCCCTTCATTGGAACTAAGGGGCCTGAACCATGAAAAACAGCCCCAGACCATTATTCCTCCTCCACCAAACTTTTCAGTTGGCACTATGCATTGCCGGAGGTAGCGTTCTCCTGGCATCCGTCAAATCCAGATTCATCCATCGGACTGCCAGAGGGTGAAGCGTGATTCATCACTCCAGAGAACGTGTTTCCACTGCTGCAGAGTCCAATGCCGATGCTTGGCATTGCGCATGGTAATCTTAGTCTTGTGTGCTGCTGCTCGGCCATGGAAACCCATTTAATGAAATTCCCCACGAACCGTTCTTGTGTTGAGGTTGCTTTCAGAAGAAGTTTGGAACTCGTTAGTGTGTGTTGCAACACGATTCAGCAATCTGCGGTCCCGTTCTGTGAGCTTGTGAGGCCTACGACTTTGTGACTGAGCCGTTGTTGCTCCTAGACGTTTCCACTTCGCAATAACAGCACTTACAGTTGACTGGGGCAGTGCAGAAATTTGACAAACTGACTCGTTTGGAAAGGTGGCATCCTATGATGGTGCCACATTGAAAGTCACTGATCTCTTCAGTAAGGCCATTCTACTGCCAATGTTTGTCTATGGAGATTGCATGGCGTTCTGCTCCATTTGTCAGCAAAGGGTATGGCTGAAATAGCTATATCCACTCATTTGAAGGGGATATACTTTGTATATTCAGTGAATTTGTTTATTTTTTCCCTTTTTCTTTCTTTTTTCCGTTTTTTTGTAAAAAAATCTAACAATCTGTTTTTGCTTTGTCATTTTAGGGTATTGTGTGTAAATTGATGAGGAAAAAAACTATTTAATCACTTTTAGAATAAGGCTGTAACATAACAAAATGTTGAAAAAGTCAAGGGGTCTGAATACTTTCCAAATGCACTGTATGTGATATTACACACTGCTGTGGTATAAAGACTATGTAATGCCCAGTGTTGTGATGATTTACAATATACCTCTCCTCTCTAGATGTGGCCCTGGCCCCAGAGGCCCCCAGCAGGGCACCCCAGGTCATCCTGCACCCTGTCCTGTCTGAGCCGGGGTAAGTAGGAAACTAGGAAACGGGATTGCTTTCTTTATATTTGTTTTGGCTCAACCATGGTACCAGGTAGTAAACCAATGTCACGCAATCAACATCTAATGAGAATGTCAGTGAGGTGTCAATCTTTGAGTTGACACGCGACATACTGTCTCCCAATACCTTGGGAGTTGTGTCGGCCACAGAAACACACCATGGAGCAGATAAGTCACTGTCAGAGATTTAATTCAGACCTTAGTCAATCAAGAAGGGGTGGTTGAAGGGAAGTCTGCCAAGTAACTTGGGAGGAGTGTCGACCATAACGCTGTTGACATCGTGGATACAGTATAAACAACATGAGTTATCGGGACTATTGTACTCTGACCTTAGTCAATAAATAAATTCTTTAAAATCCCAATGGGCAAAAACTGGTTGAATCAACGTTGTTTCCACGCCATTTCAACCCAAAACACCAATGTGATGACCTTGAATCGACGTGGAAAACGAATTGGATTTGCAAAAAGTCATCAACATAATTTTTATTTTTATTTAACTTGGCAAGTCAAGAACAAATTCTTATTTTCAATAACAGCCTAGGAACAGTGGGTTAACTGCCTTGTTCGAAGCAGCGTTATGGGCCACCCATGCAGAGCCAGGGGAACAACCACTCCAAGTCTCAGAGCGAGTGACGTTTGAAACGCTAACTAGCTAGCCATTTCACATCGGTTACACCAGCCTAATCTCGGGAGTTGATTGGCTTGAAGTCATAAACAGCTGCTGGCAAACGCACGAAAGTGCTGTTTGAATGAATGCTTACGAGCCTGCTGGTGCCTACCATCGCTCAGTCAGACTGCTCTATCAAATCATAGACTTAGTTATAACATGATATCACACATAAATACATGCCTTAGGTCATTAATATGGCCGAATCCGGAAACTATATTCTCGAAAACAAGACGTTTATTCTTTCAGTGAAATACGGAACCATTACGTATTTTAT
Source organism: Oncorhynchus tshawytscha (assembly GCF_018296145.1). Taxonomy (NCBI): domain Eukaryota; kingdom Metazoa; phylum Chordata; class Actinopteri; order Salmoniformes; family Salmonidae; genus Oncorhynchus; species Oncorhynchus tshawytscha. The sequence goes on from NC_056440.1 coordinate 11,962,293, forward strand.
CTAACGGGTGGCATCCATAAGTCTAAATATTCCTGTTACATTACACAACCTTCAATGTTATATCATAATTACATAAAATTCTGGCAAATTACGTGGCCCAAACTGTTGCATATACACTGACTCTGCGTGCAATGAACGCAAGAGAAGTGACACAATTTCACCTGGTTAATATTGCCTGCTAACCTGGATTTCTTGTAGCAAAATATGCAGGTTTAAAAATATATACTTCTGTGTATTGATTTTAAGAAAGGCATTGATGTTTATGGTTAGGTACACATTGGAGCAACGATACGCACCGCATCGATTATATGCAACGCAGGACACGCTAGATAAACCATCAACCATCAACCATAACTAGTGATTATGATTGATTGTGTTTTATAAGATAAGTTTAATGCTAGCTAGCAACTTACCTTGGCTAACTGCATTCACGTAACAGGCAGTCTCCTCGTGGAGTGCAATGTAATCAGGTGGTTAGAGCGTTGGACTAGTTAACTGTAAGGTTGCAAGATTGAATCCCCCAAGCTGACAAGGTAAAAATCTGTCGTTCTGCCCCTGAACGAGGCAGTTAACCCACTGTTCCTAGGCTGTCATTGAAAATAAGAATGTGTTCTTAACTGACTTGCCTAGTTAAATAAAGGTTAAATAAAGGTTTAAAAAATAATAATAATAAAAATCGACCAAATCGGTGTCCATAAATACCGATTTCTGATTGTTTTGAAAACTTGAAATCGTCCCTAATTAATCGGCCATTCCGATTAATCGGTCGACCTCTACTACCTACCATCTCCAACCACTAGGCTACCTTCCTCCTCTAACCACTAGGCTACCTACCTTCTCTAACCACTAGGCTACCTCCTCTAACCACTAGGCTACCTCCTCTAACCACTAGGCTACCTGTGTCTAACCACTAGGCTACCTTCTCTAACCACTAGACTACCGGCCTCCTCTAACCACTAGGCTAACTCCTCTAACCATTAGGCTACCTACCTCCTCTAACCACTAGGCTACCTACCTCCTCTAACCACTAGGCTACCTGTCTCTAACCACTAGGCTACCTCCTCTAACCACTAGGCTACCTGTCTCTAACCACTAGGCTACCTGTCTCTAACCACTAGGCTACCTGTCTCTAACCACTAGGCTACCTGTCTCTAACCACTAGGCTACCTGTCTCTAACCACTAGGCTACCTGTCTCTAACCACTAGGCTACCTGTCTCTAACCACTAGGCTACCTGTCTCTAACCACTAGGCTACCTCCTCTAACCACTAGGCTACCTGTCTCTAACCACTAGGCTACCTCCTCTAACCACTAGGCTACCTGTCTCTAACCACTAGGCTACCTCCTCTAACCACTAGGCTACCTCCTCTAACCACTAGGCTACCTCCTCTAACCACTAGGCTACCTCCTCTAACCACTAGGCTACCTCCTCTAACCACTAGGCTACCTCCTCTAACCACTAGGCTACCTCCTCTAACCACTAGGCTACCTCCTCTAACCACTAGGTTACCTCCTCTAACCACTAGGCCACCCTGCCGCCCCTAAGGGAATTTCCTATTTTTTTTCACCCAAATTTTCACCTAAATCCAATGACATGATGACATGTGTTGTTGATTTCACGTTGAATTCACGTTATTTGAAAACTCAACCAAATGGAAATCAAAACTAGATATGCCCAGTGGGATAGCTCTCTCTGATTCTTCCTCTGTCTCCCTCCACCAGTGAAGTAGGTCAGAAAATGACATCCATTTTATTTTTAAATGATATGCCAAGAAATTTTGTAGCGCGACGCAGAGCAATGTTCACATGATCTTGTGGGCAAAAACAGACCGTTTCAGATAAGCCTCATATTACATCTCATCTGTCGGTCTCTGTCCCTCCATTGGTCGAGGGATGGATAGGGACTCAAAATGATTGGAGCAAAGACGTTTTTGTGACAATTTCAATGAGAGATGCAGGACAAGACAAACACTCTGGGGCTGATGTTAACATGGCCTTAACCGCATGCTATAGTTAGGATGCCAACTGGATTCCACTTGGGTTTCTAAAAGCCACGGCTGCCGAAAACAAGCAGAAGGAGAAGACGAGGAGTGATGCCAATGTCTTTGGACTCTAAATCGATCACATGAATAAATGCAAGGTAGCGCTCAGTAACTTTAGCTTTTAGAAACTGCTTACTGTATGTACCAAGATGTTCAAATAAACCTAAACTAGCTTTCATAGACGATTTTCATATTCAATTGTTGGTGTATTTTTAAGCTGACAGAAATGGGTTACTGTTTTAATGACGTTCTAATGTTTTTTATACCTTCTTAAGTGACTGACACAGGTGTTATTTCAGTGTCAATATGACTGGGAAAAGGTGCAGCCATCTCTCTCTCTATCTTGCTTTTTCTCCCTCGATGTCTTTCTCGCTCTTTCTTTCTCTTGCTCTTTCTCTCCTTCTCTCACCTTCTCTCCCCCTCTCTCTTGCTCTCTCCCCTCTCTCTCACCTTCTCTCCCCCTCTCTCTTGCTCTCTCCCCTCTCTCTCACCTTCTCTCCCCCTCTCTCTTGCTCTCTCCCCTCTCTCTCACCTTCTCTCCCCCTCTCTCTTGCTCTCTCCCCTCTCTCTCACCTTCTCTCCCCCTCTCTCTTGCTCTCTCCCCTCTCTCTCACCTTCTCTCCCCCTCTCTCTTGCGCTCTCCCCTCTCTCTCACCTTCTCTCCCCCTCTCTCTTGCTCTCTCCCCTCTCTCTCACCTTCTCTCCCCCTCTCTCTTGCTCTCTCCCCTCTCTCTCACCTTCTCTCCCCCTCTCTCTTGCTCTCTCCCCTCTCTCTCACCTTCTCTCCCCCTTTCTCTTGCTCTCTCCCCTCTCTCTCACCTTCTCTCCCCCTCTCTCTTGCTCTCTCTCCTCTCTCTCACCTTCTCTCCCCCTTTCTCTTGCTCTCTCCCCTCTCTCTCACCTTCTCTCCCCTCTCTCTCTCCTTCTCTCCCGCCTCTCTCTCTTTTTCTCTTCCTCTGCTTTCTGACAAATATGAATCCATTATCTTGGTTATGAAACCCACATTCTCATGATGTAATTAAAGCCAGTCTTCTCCTCTGTGTGTGGCTCCATGCACTCCCTCACCCAGCCAGAGTCTAGTACCAGCTGGCAATTTCCCCCCCGCCTCTTCTCTGGGTTAATGAGGGCCTCTCTCTGGCCCTGGCTGGATCCTCTCATTAGGAGACTGAGGTCCTACCAGGGGCCACGTATACCACAGGAATCACATACATAATTTCATACACCGTCTCCATCACAACACAGTGTGTGTGTGTGTGTGTGTGTGTGTGTGTGTGTGTGTGTGTGTGTGTGTGTGTGTGTGTGTGTGTGCGTGTGTGTGTACACAGTTCTACTGATGACACAGAGGTTGGAAGAGGTTACCTGTAGAATGCCTTTCTGTTTGGCCACCTAGCTAGATAAACAGAAAAATGTGTGTATGATGCTAGCGTGTGAATGTAAAATGTGTGTATGATGCTAGCGTGTACAATGTAAAATGTGTGAATGATGCTAGCGTGTACAATGTAAAATGTGTGTATGATGCTAGCGTGTACAATGTAAAATGTGTGTATGATGCTAGCGTGTACAATGTAAAATGTGTGTATGATGCTAGCGTGTACAATGTAAAATGCTCATCCCATTTGCATGCCCTCCTCTTGCTTACAGAGTCGAGATGAATCGTTTAAACCCTTTACTACAGATTGAAGTGGAACCTACATCAGACGTGAGTCCACGCTCTAATGAACGTGTGGGATTTGTTTCTGAATAGAATCTGTTTTTGTTATAGTTTGGCATGCTGACGCTCCAGATGGCAATCCTCTGCAACCACACAACAAGGCTGGCCATTTTCACCGTTTCAATTTCATTTAATTGGGTTTTATTAGAATATAATGTAATAATTGCACAGTAGAGCCCAGAGGATAGAGGATAACACATTAAAGAAGTATACAACTAGTTTGTCTAATTATCTGTTCTCTTTCGCCACAGAACCCATAGCATCAATAATTAGAACTCATGGCTCAATCCGGGGGAATAGAGATTGGTGGAGGTCAACATGTGATATCATTGTATGCAGATTACATTTTAGTTAATTTATCTGCACCAGAACATTCTCTGTCATTCATTTTACTACTGTTGGATACATATGGTGCTGTATCAGGATTCAGAGTGAAAGAATGTCAATTTCTAATCAGGACTTCTCAAGCTTTGAAAGTACATTTAAATGGAAATGGACAAAGACATATATGAAATACGTTGGTGTACTAATACCATGCAATCTTTAGGAAGCATATAAAGTCATTTACTCTTCTTTAAAAGGAGACTTCGGGGTTTTGGCATTGAGGCCCTTCATCTACTTCCCCAGAGTCAGATGAACTTGTGGATACCATTTTTATGTATCTGTGTCCAGTATAAAGGAGGTTAGAGGTAGTTTCGGAAACTAATGCTAACTAGCATTAGCGCAATGACTGGAAGTCTATGGTATCTACTAGCATGCTAGTAGAGGAAGGGCCTTATTGCCAAAATCCCGAAGTATCCCTTTAATAGATAAGATTTAATCTAATATTCAGAGATGAAGACCTCTCACCATTCTTATGTTAGGTAGGGTCAACATTTTCAAAATTAATATATTACCAAGGTTGATGTATTTATTCCAGGCCTTGCCAGTTTCAAATCCATCGAACCTATTAAATCAAAATGTGCAAATAAATTCATTAAAAATCCTACAATGTGATTTTCTGGATTTTTTTTTCTAATTTTGTCTGTCATAGTTGAAGTGTACCTATGATGAAAATTACAGGCCTCTCTCATCTTTTTAAGTGGGAGAACTTGCACAATTGGTGGCTGACTAAATACTTTTGTGCCCCACTGTATGTGCTATCATGTCATTGTGTCTAGGAATTTATATCCATCCATCTCCACGATTATGTTTCTTGGGAAATGTACATTTTGGTGATCAATATCAGAGAACGTTTTGTAATCTAATTGCTGCAACAAAAAAATGAATAGCCACCAATTGGAAAGCTTCATATTCACCCTCAATAACAAACTGCAGGGTTGAACGATCTAGCTAAATCCCCTTAGACCTTACAAAACATCCAGTATAAACCAGACATATTTGACAGAATTTGTAAATTGTATGTTGACCATCTTCGAGAATGTTTTGTATAGTGGGTGTTTTGTTGTTGTTGTTGTGTACAATACAAATAAAACACTTATTGTGGACCTGGATTGAAAGGAGTTTCACTCTTCCTCTCCTCTTCCTCTCCTCTTCATCTTCCTCTCATCTTCCTCTCTCCTTCATTTTCCTCTCCTCTTCATCTTCCTCTCCGCTCCATCTTCATCTTCCTCTCATCTTCCTCTCCTCTTGATCTTCATCTTCCTCTTCATCTTCCTCTCCTCTTCATCTTCCTTTTCATCTTCCTCTCCTCTTCGTCTTCATCTTCCTCTCGTCTTCCTCTCCTCTTGATTTTCCTCTTCATCTTCCTCTCATCTTTCTCTCCTCTTCATCTTCCTCTCCTCCTCCTCTCCTCATCTTCCTCTCCTCCTCATCTTCCTCTCTTCATCTTCCTCTCCCCTTCATCTTCTCTTCACCCTCATCTTCCTCTCCTGTTCCTCTCCTCTTCGTTGTCTCTTCATGTTCATCTTCGTCTTCATCTTCCTCTCCTCTTCATCTTCCTGTCCTCTTCATCTTCCTTTCCTGAACAGAACGATGAGGTGGAGGATTCAGAGGATGAATTTGAGGAGATGAACCTGTCTCTGCTGTCGGCCCGTAACTTCCCCCGCAAGGCCAGCCAGACATCCATCTACCTCCAGGAGTGGGACATCCCCTTCAAACAGCTGGAGATCGGAGAACTCATCGGGAAAGGTCATAGAATAGAATACAAAACAATTGTATTAGTCCAACTGTTACATCTGTTCTATATTGCCCCATACAATGCAGTCACAGTCATTTGAAAAGAGCACATGGTCAGCCATTGTGCAGAATCCTTGGAGCTAGATTAAAAAATAATAATAATGTAACTAGGCAAGTCAGTTCTTATTTACAATAACAGGCTACCGGGGAGCAGTGGGTTAACTGCCTTGTTCAAGGGAAGAACGACAGATTTTTACCTTGTCAGTTTGGGGATTTGATCCAGCAACCGAACACTCTAACCACTAGGCTACCTGCTGCCCTGAAGTGCCTTGCTTCAGGGTCACAATGGTGGGACATTTTAGCTGGGATCTGACACTAGTAGTTCTTTAGTTACCAATTCAGATCCAACTTGAGATTTGAACCAGCGACCCTCTGGCTACAGGTCCACCTCTCTAATCTCTAAGTTACCTTCTGTTCTCTTCAGGTCGCTTCGGGCTAGTGTTCCACGGGCGCTGGCACGGTGAGGTGGCCATCCGCCTCATCGACATCGAGCGGGACAACGAGGACCAGCTGAAGGCCTTCAAGCGGGAGGTGATGGCCTACCGTAACACCCGACATGAGAACGTAGTCCTCTTCATGGGTGTCTGCATGAGCCCCCCACACCTGGCCATCATCACCAGGTGAGTCCCCTAAACCCTCACCTGTGTGTGTGTGTGTGGTCCTGTTCATGGGTGTCTGCATGAGCCCCCACCCCTGGCCATCTTCACCAGGTGAGTGATGATGTTTGTCATTCCTGAGCTCTGTTCCAACATGGATCCCAGCCAACTGACCAACTGACTGTGGTCTTCTAAACGAACTGCATCAGTAAGCATGTCGTTGTGGGTCCTCTTCAAGTACAGGATAAGGAATTGGGTCTGACAAACCTGCCATAATTATACTGGACAGTTTAGGAACAGCAATACATTAAGTAACATCTGTGATGGTTGGTGGTAGTCCCATACCACCAGCTGGTCTCTTAGTGTAGGGAAGCAGCTCAACCCTTTTAACATCACAGTAACCCCCTCCTTAAATTCCCCTCTCCTGTCTCTGATCCCACAGTGTTAACCTCCTAGAGTGGTGAAGTGGATGCTATCGCCCAATACTTTTTCTGAACGTTGACATCAAAATCCCTGCAAAGCTATCGTAAAGCAGTGAAGCTGTGTAAAACAAAATACAATACTCTTGTGAAGTAGCTTAGCTACATAGTATGAGTGACCCAGTCTTTGTTACCCTGGGGCCTGAGTCAGAGTCTCTCTCTCTCCAACAAGGGTGATGTTTTTGTAGATTCACTATAGATCATCATACAGCGCTCCATTCCCTTCTGGTGTGTGACATGGGTGTCTCAATGAAGCCAAAGGCAGTGTCCTGGCTGTGCTGTCTGGCTGATTTGAAGTGCACTGGGTTGAGCCAAGCCGGGTGTGTAGTGATTCGCCACAGCCCTTGCGCGTTATCTAAAGATCTGTGCTTACACAAAGACTGGCCTTTCAGGATGCACCGTTATAGGTTTAGAGGCATGGTATTGTTTGTCATGTAACAGGACACCCCCAAAAAATGAACTTGATGATTCATCTCAAGGTGTTTATCTGGCAGGAGATTTCTATGAATAAAATATGAAATGTTAGTGGCTGGCTAAGAACAGAAACAGACAATGGTACGGATAAGAAAATTCATGTTTGCTAAGGTGAAGGCGGAATCCAAAAGACCTCACGAGTAGAAGTGTATACCTGGAGGTGAAGCAGTTGTAATCATATTGTAGTTAAATCCCTTTCTAGACGTGACTAAATGTTTTGTCGTGTTCACGTTTAGGGAAATTCCTCTGGTCCCTTTTCCAACAAAGGAAAGACCCCACAAAGTAACTGGTAAAAGTAACAAAACAACAAATTACTTTGATTCCATTTGATTCTCTCCCTCGTTTTCTATTCGTCAGTTAAACTGCTGTGTCATTGTTTCTTCAGAGGAAATGTGAGGGTAACTCATCAAACCAGTCTGAAGCCCCCTCCCCTGTTATGATAACAGCTCAGTGCACAAGGTAGCAAAAATAATGTTTCACAAAAAAACTGAATCTAAAACCAGAGGATGTTATGCTTGACTTTGGATTAGTACCGTGTAAACTTCAAGAATTATGCAGTTGAGTAAATTGAAATGCGGGATGTTATAGAAACAATGCCATTCCTTCCCTTATTGACCGAGTATCAACCCTGAATCGTCTGCATGACCCAAGATTGCAATAACCCTTTGAGCTAAAGCCTAGGCATTTACTCTGGGAGCTATAACACAACTTTTTGGCTGTCAGGCAAAATCACTCATCATGCAAAAGCATAGTTCGGCGAACCACCAACACTCGCAAACAATTTACCTTGTACAAGTCCTGAGTGCTGAGATGAGTGCATGTAATCAAAGTAAATGTCATAGCTAGCTGCATAGAGCTGCTCTTAATATACAGTACCTGCTATAGAGCCGCTCTAGTCTTAATTATTCCACTCAGGCTTATTACCCCGGAGACCAACAGGAAAAACATGTCAAATTGAACCTGAGTGAGGACGAAATTGGCTTATACCGGGCAGGGATGAAAGGTTAGTCAGTGATGCGGACAATTCAGCAAATATTAATATTGATTGTTTGTCTTTGATTCACCATGAGTGGCTGTGTGTGGATTGATTTGCAAGAGCACCCGCAGCGTGGAATAATCATTAGCCGTTTCCTGTCACTGCAGGTTTCTATCCATAAGGAATAATTACTCTGCTTTTCTAGGCTCTCTGAGTGTTTTGGTGACTTTATTGGCTTTTGCTCAGCAGAGAGAGCCACGAATACAACTCCATCCGTGTATTACTATCCTGACTGTATTCATCCCGACTGTTGACAACATGCACACACACACACACACACACACTTGAAAGCTATGGCAGTAATTTATGTCATCCCTGGATGTTTATCGGTAGCTGAAGTTGTTGACGGTGCGTCATCAGGTGATATAAGGTCCCCATCCCGTCTCACGGAGCCAGAGCCCAGAGAGATGCTAAAAATGTCTCCTGTCACCTTACCTCGTTGTATGAATGAATATGCATGAAGCTCCGGTATCAGTTTGGCCCTCAGGCCATCTGGATGTCACCTAGCTGCGTCAATCCATCACATTCAGGGGGAGGGGAAAGCTTTGTGGTGAGAGGAGGGGGTGAGGGTGGGGTGAGGGGTGAAAGGAGGATAGGAGGATGGGTTGAGGGGCTTTGGGGTGATAGAAGGGTTGACGGGGGAGGAGGGGGCCGAGGCTTTGGGGTGATAGAAGGGTTGACCGGGGAGGAGGGGGCCGAGGCTTTGGGGTGATAGAAGGGTTGACGGGGGAGGAGGGGGCCGAGTCTTTGGGGTGATAGAAGGGGTGACGGGGGAGGGGCTTTGGGGTGATGGAATGGGGGTGAGGGGAAGGGGCTTTGGCATGATGGAAGGGGGGTGAGGGGGAGGGGCTTTGGGGTGATGGGAGGTGGGAGGCTTTAGGATGTGAGGAGATGTAATGATATTCTCTCTCAATTCAAAGGGCTTTATTGGCATGGGAAACATGTTTGCAGTGCCTAAGCAAGTGACATAGATAATGAATAAAAGTGAAATAAACAATAAAAAATAAACAGTTAACATTACACTCACAAAAGCACCAGAGGAAAAGTTTCAGCTGGACTTTCACATTATCAAAGAGATAATGTGAAGAGACGTGAAGAGCCTTTACGACCATGTCCACCTATACAAGGCAGCAGTGCCCACCTTCGCCCGGACCCTAAAGGACATCGCCCTCAAACGCAGCCCCAACACTTCACACAAAAGCAACAGATCAACAGATCACCGGCAAGGCACTCTCCCAGACCTGCGGGACCACCCTGTGAGGTTGTATAATGAAGAGGTCTGGTCTGACGAGAGGGAGAGAGAGAGAGAAAAATGGAGATGTATGGGTAAACCACTTCTCCAATCTTTTTGGCTCTATAACAAAGAATAAAGAGCAAAAACATATACATGATCAAATACAGATCTTAGAATCAACTATTAAAGACTACCAGAACCCACTGGATTCTCCAATTACATTGAATGAGTTACAGGACAAAATAAAAACCCTCCAACCCAAAAAGGCCTGTGGTGTTGATGGTATCCTCAATGAAATGATCAAATATACAGACAACAAATTCCAATTGGCTATACTAAAACTCTTTAACATCATCCTTAGCTCTGGCATCTTCCCCAGTATTTGGAACCAAGGACTGATCACCCCAATCCACAAAAGTGGAGACAAATTTGACCCCAATAACTACCGTGGAATATGCGTCAACAGTAACCTTGGGAAAATCCTCTGCATTATCATTAACAGCAGACTCGTACATTTCCTCAATGAAAACAATGTACTGAGTAAATGTCAAATTGGCTTTTTACCAAATTACCGTACAACAGACCATGTATTCACCCTGCACACCCTAATTGACAACCAAACAAACCAAAACAAAGGCAAAGTCTTCTCATGCTTTGTTGATTTCAAAAAAGAATTTTGGCATGAGGGTCTGCTATACAAACTGATGGAAAGTGGTGTTGGGGGTAAAACATACGACATCATAAAATCCATGTACACAAACAACAAGTGTGCGGTTAAAATTGCCAAAAAACACACACATTTCTTCACACAGGGTCGTGGGGTTAGACAGGGATGCAGCTTAAGCCCCACCCTCTTCAACATATATATCAACGAACTGGCGCGGGCACTAGAAAGGTCTGCAGCACCCGGCCTCACCCTACTAGAATCCGAAGTCAAATGTCTGCTGTTTGCTGATGATCTGGTACTTCTGTCACCAACCAAGGAGGGCCTACAGCAGCACCTAGATCTTATGCACAGATTCTGTCAGACCTGGGCCCTGACAGTAAATCTCAGTAAGACCAAAATAATGGTGTTCCAAAAAGGTCCAGTCACCAGGACCACAAATACAAATTCCATCTAGACACTGTTGCCCTAGAGCACACAAAAAACTATACATACCTTGGCCTAAACATCAGCGCCACAGGTAACTTCCACAAAGCTGTGAACGATCTGAGAGACAAGGCAAGAAGGGCATTCTATGCCATCAAAAGGAACATAAATTTCAACATACCAATTAGGATCTGGCTAAAAATACTTGAATCAGTCATAGAGCCCATTGCCCTTTATGGTTGTGAGGTCTGGGGTCCGCTCACCAACCAAGACTTCACAAAATGGGACAAACACCAAATTGAGACTCTGCACGCAGAATTCTGCAAAAATATCCTCCGTGTACAACGTAGAACACCAAATAATGCATGCAGAGCAGAATTAGGCCGATACCCACTAATTATCAAAATCCAGAAAAGAGCTGTTAAATTCTATAACCACCTAAAAGGAAGCGATTCCCAAACCTTCCACAACAAAGCCATCACCTACAGAGAGATGAACCTGGAGAAGAGTCCCCTAAGCAAGCTGGTCCTGGGGCTCTGTTCACAAACACAAACACACCCCACAGAGCCCCAGGACAGCAGCACAATTAAACCCAACCAAATCATGAGAAAACAAAAAGATAACTACTTGATACATTGGAAAGAATTAACAAAAAAACAGAGCAAACTAGAATGCTATTTGGCCCTACACAGAGAGTACACAGCGGCAGAATACCTGACCACTGTGACTGACCCAAAATTAAGGAAAGCTTTGACTATGTACAGACTCAGCGAGCATAGCCTTGCTATTGAGAAAGGCCGTCGTAGGCAGACATGGCTCTCAAGAGAAGACAGGCTATGTGCTCACTGCCCACAAAATGAGGTGGAAACTGAGCTGCACTTCCTAACCTCCTGCCCAATGTATGACCGTATTAGAGAGACATATTTCCCTCAGATTACACAGATCCACAAAGAATTCGAAAACAAATCCAATTTTGAAAAACTCCCATATCTACTGGGTGAAATTCCACAGTGTGCCATCACAGCAGCAAGATTTGTGACCTGTCGCCACAAGAAAAGGGCAACCAGTGAAGAACAAACACCATTGTAAATACAACCCATATTTATGCTTATTTATTTTCCCTTTTGTACTTTAACATCGTTACAACACTGTATATATATAAACATAATATGACCTTTGTAATGTCTTTATTCTTTTGGAACTTCTGTGAGTGTAATGTTTACTGTTAATTTTTATTGTTTATTTCACTTTATATATTATCTACCTCACTTGCTTTGGCAATGTTAACACATGTTTCCCATGCCAATAAAGCCCTTGAATTGAATTGAATTGAGAGAGAGAGGGAGAGAGAGAGAGAGAGGGGGCGGAGGGGGAGGGGGGAGCTTATCTTGCTGAGCTATCTCTTTCAGTCCAGCTGAAACTTTTTGGGGTTGCCCTGTGACATTACTGTTAGATGGCAGTCAACCCCTGGCTGTGATTCACCAGGAGTGGATAGATGGCAGTCAACCCCTGGCTGTGATTCACTAGGAGTGGATAGATGGCAGTCAACCCCTGGCTGTGATTCACCAGGAGTGGATAGATGGCAGTCAACCCCTGGCTGTGATTCACTAGGAGTGGATAGATGGCAGTCAACCCCTGGCTGTGATTCACTAGGAGTGGATAGATGGCAGTCAACCCCTGGCTGTGATTCACTAGGAGTGGATAGATGGCAGTCAACAGCTGGCTTTAGTTGTTCTCTGCTCTCATCCATCGCCTGCCCTCTGAGGCCAAACGAGAGGCCTTGGGGATAGATTGCAAACCAGTTATTCCTCCACTACAAAGCCAAATGCTCAGCTTGTGTTATTGGATATGTAATGTAATGTGTAATATTCAATTAACAACAAAACAGAATGCATATGTCCGTACACTGGACTGATACCATCATCATTATTGAATATTCAATTAACAACAAAACAGAAGGGATATGTCCGTACACTGGACTGATACCATCATCATTATTGAATATTCAATTAACAACAAAACAGAAGGGATATGTCCGTACACTGGACTGATACCATCATCATTATTGAATATTCAATTAACAACAAAACAGAAGGGATATGTCCGTACACTGGACTGATACCATCATCATTATTGAATATTCAATTAACAACAAAACAGAAGGGATATGTCCGTACACTGGACTGATACCATCATCATTATTGAATATTCAATTAACAACAAAACAGAAGGGATATGTCCGTACACTGGACTGATACCATCATCATTATTGAATATTCAATTAACAACAAAACAGAAGGGATATGTCCGTACACTGGACTGATACCATCATCATTATTGAATATTCAATTAACAACAATACCCCCCTGGGGGAAAAAAGAAAAAACATATCATATGATTTCATTAAACAATGCTTCTCTTTCTATGAAGATGAATATATTATTCTATTCTATACTACTCTACTCTATTCTACTCTACTCTACTCTATTCTACTCTCCTCTACTTTACTCTACTCTACTCTATTTTACTCTCCTCTACTTTACTCTACTCTTTTCTAGTCTACACTACACTACTTTACTCTACTCTATTCTACTCTCCTCTACTCTATTCTACTCTACACTACACTACTCTACTCTACTCTATTCTACTCTCCTCTACTCTATTCTACTCTACACTACACTACTCTACTCTATTCTACTCTCCTCTACTTTACTCTACTCTATTCTACTCTACACTACTCTACTCTCCTCTACTTTACTCTATTCTACTCTACACTACTCTACACTCTTCTACTCTATTCTACTTTACTCTACTCTATTCTACTCTACACTACCCTGCCACTATATTCTACTCTACACTACTCTACTCTACTATATTCTACTATACACTACTCTACTCTACACTACTCTACACTACTCTACACTACTCTACTCTATTCTACTCTACTCTATTCTATTCTACTCTACTCTACTATATTCTACACTACACTACACTACCATATTCTACTCTAAACTACTCTACACTACTCTACACTACTCTATTCTACTCCATTCTACTCTACTATATTCTACTCTACACTACTCTACACTACTCTACTCTATTCTACTCTACTTTACTATATTCTACACTACTCTACTCTACTATATTCTACTCTAAACTACTCTACTATGTTCTACTCTATTCTACTCTCCTCTACTTTACTCTACTCTATTCTACTATATTCTACTCTACTATATTCTACTCTATTCTACTCTACACCACTCTACTATGTTCTACTCTACACTACTCTACTCTACTATATTCTACTCTACACCACTCAAATCTATTCTACTACACTATACTATATTCTATACTACTCTATTCTACTCTACACTACTCTGCATAACACCATTCTACACTACTAGACTATACTCTACTCTACTATATTCTACACTACACTACTATACACTACTCCACATTACACTACTCTACACTACTCTACTATACACCACATTACACTACTTTACACTACACTACTCTAATTTAATCTATTATTTTCTACTCTACCATACCTTAATCTATTATAATCTACTGTATTCTAATGTATGATGTGTTGTTAAATTGTAATGTCTCTCTCAGCTTGTGTAAGGGAAGGACCCTGTATTCGGTGGTGAGGGATGCCAAAGTCATCCTGGATGTCAACAAGACCAGACAGATCGCCCAGGAGATGGTTAAGGTACTGTAATGTTTTTAAGACTCATTACACATGACCTTAACAACATAATCAATGTGTTGGAGACTGCCTGGATCATTCAATCAATACATTTCTTCTACAACAATATTGGTCACAAAATATGACTCAGTCTAGACTCGCAATGAGTTATGTTTGTGTTGTTTTCAGGGAATGGGCTATCTTCACGCCAAGGGGATCCTACACAAGGACATGAAGTCCAAGAATGTTTTCTATGACAACGGCAAAGTGGTCATCACCGACTTCGGACTCTTCACCATATCTGGGGTTCTGCAAGCCGGCAGGTTAGTACTTACTGTTGTACTTTACATTCAAGTTCAGTAGAGTGCAGTACAGTACAGTAGATGTGGTGGGATAAGATACATAGATACATCTGTTAAAAAAAGCATAAGTAGGAAAACAAAACGAAACCAAATAGAAAGGAGTGTGTCATTATAACCCCGCCTGCTGTGGTAGTTACTTTACTGCAGTGATGATTATACACTTAGTGGTTCAAACGTCTGTATTATCTAGAAAATTATATGGATCGGTGCTAATCTCTATTTAATTTGTCTCCCTGAGAGTGATTAAAGTCTATCTCTGCTTTCTTCTGCTGCTATGCTGAAATGACTGCTCCCTGAAATGACTGCTTCCTGAAATGACTGCTCCCTGAAATGACTGCTTCCTGAAATGACTGCTTCATGAAATGACTGCTTCCTGAAATGACTGCTCCCTGAAATGACTGCTCCCTGAAATGACTGCTTCCTGAAATGACTGCTTCATGAAATGACTGCTTCATGAAATGACTGCTCCCTGAAATGACTGCTCCCTGAAATGACTGCTTCATGAAATGACTGATTCCTGAAATGACTGCTCCCTGAAATGACTGCTCCCTGAAATGACTGCTCCCCAAAATGACTTCTCCCTGAAATGACTGCTCCCTGAAATGACTGCTTCGTGAAATGACTGCTCCCTGAAATGACTGCTTCATGAAATGACTGCTCCCTAAAATGACTGCTCCCTGAAATGACTGCTCCCTGAAATGACTGCTTCCTGAAAAGACTGCTTCATGAAATGACTGCTCCCTGAAATGACTGCTCCCTGAAATGACTGCTCCCTGAAATGACTGCTCCCTGAAATGACTGCTCCCTGAAATGACTGCTCCCTGAAATGACTGCTCCCTGGAATGACTGCTCCATGGAATGACTGCTCCCCGAAATGACTGCTCCCTGAAATGCCAGCAGCCACAAGTTTCACACAGCAAAGCATCTTAATAAATCTTATGTCAATACTTATATCTGGAGCAGCTTTACAGGCGTTAGCAACATGTTCAAAGGAAGTATGTGTGTGTGTGGGTTTTTTTCTTTCAAAAACACTGCAAAGTACGTTTTCTTTGTCTCTTTAGATTTTGATTGACATATATGGTGAGACGACACCAACTGCTATAATTGACTGGTGATTAGGTTTGTCATGATGGATGTATTTCCATTTAATTGGCCACATCAATTAAAAATCTCCAGTAGGTATGAGATGTGTTCCTGCTATTGACTGTGAGATGATTACACGTGCTATGTACTACTAATTATTAGAATCAGCCGGCTTCCCAACGAGAGATATTGCATAGTGTGTTTTCAACAAGTTTGTACAACATAGTTGAAACGTGGTGTTGCGTAGGAGTGCATTTCAACACCATGGATGGAAGAGGGTAGGAAAAGTGTATGAGATGAGTCACTGTTTATGTCAAATGAAGATGGATGGTTTTATATTGGCATTCTTAACACTCATTAAAACCTGAAGCCTCTTCTAAATAAATTCTGAAGTGTTACTGTAGACAGATATGCAATCCTGTAACATGATGCAACATGCACCTAGATCTTATACAGCCTCGTCCAGTCTATTGTTAGTTTCCAGTATAGCCAACTGCCATTTAGGTTTACTCTGGAATCAATACTTTGTATAGTACTATAGTCATTTACTCAACCTGGTCTCAAAGCGTTTCATATTCTTCTGTACGTAAATCTGAGACCCCCCATTTAGTATGATATGTTTTATGTTTTTTTATGGCAATTATTGATTTGTGGATGTCCATCACTCATTTTGTGTGATATGCTACGAATTACAATTCAAATGATATGTTACATATTTGCAAAACATATGATATGTTACAAATTCTAGCTAGGTGACTAGGCAGCTAACGTTAGCTGGCTAGTTAACGCTAGCTAGGCTAGAAGTTGGGGTTAGGGTTAAGTTTAGGTTAAAGGGTTAGGGGAAGGGGAAGGATTAGCTAAAAAGGTTAAGGTTAGGGGAACGGTTAGCTAACAAATTGCTAAAAAGTGGTATGTAGTTGAAAAGTTGCCAATTAGCTAAAATGCTAAAGTTGTCCGTGATGAGATTCAAACTCACAACCTTTAGGTTGTTAGATGTTTTCATTATACACCAACCCACCCTACTTTTGTTTTTTGACTTAAGTAACCATCTGTCTAATGTAACCATACCAAACGTAACATACGGTATCATACTAATTTGAGTGTCCCGGATGTACATTTACTATGTTACGTCTAGTCAATGAGACGAGGCTGGTTGACTAGACAGAAGCAGGAGCAAAACAGAATGTGTGTATGGACACAACATCTAAAGATTCTAACAGATCAAAGAATATGTGATTCACTCTGATCATTGTGTTAGGATTGTTTTAAGGAACTGTTGTTACTGCAATGCCGAACAGAGAAAACCTGGAAAGGTTTTTCTTTTGTATTTCCTGTTGTGCTATTTGACTTGCAGTGTACAAAAGTCTCTATGAAATGACTGTGCACCAATGCTCACAATGGCCACACTAAGGCTACTGTTTGTCAGGTTATCATTTGATGTTTTTGGCATCTCTCTGGACGATGAAGAAAGCCACCCCCAAAATGATTGGGAAAATAATCTAAATATGTTTTTGTTGCTGTTTTTGAGACGTCCCATCCTCCACCTGACTCCTGATTAAACCCTCATAGACGTCTGTTATTGTCGTCAATACCCAGAAGCCTCTATTTCAAAGTTGAACATCTAAATTAATTTCTGGGAACAAATAGCTAGGTGTGAGATGGTTAATCTTACGTCAGTAGTTGTGACTTGTTTATGTTGTTGTTTATTTTCATTGGCAGGCAAGACAGCTTGCTAATAAACAGGTCTGACGGAATGACAAGACAAACATTTACCTACCGCCCCTCACTCTCAGCAGGAACGTTATGTTGTGCTGGCGGCAGGAGTGTGTGTGTGTGTCATACAAACAGGAATGTGTGTGTGTGTCATACAAACAGGAGTGTGTGTGTGTGTCATACAAACAGGAGTGTGTGTGTGTGTCATACAAACAGGAATGTGTGTGTGTGTCATACAAACAGGAATGTGTGTGTGTGTCATACAAACAGGAATGTGTGTGTGTGTCATACAAACAGGAATGTGTGTGTGTGTCATACAAACAGGAGTGTGTGTGTGTGTGTGTCATACAAACAGGAGTGTGTGTGTGTGTCATACAAACAGGAATGTGTGTGTGTGTCATACAAACAGGAATGTGTGTGTGTGTGTCATACAAACAGGAGTGTGTGTGTGTGTCATACAAACAGGAGTGTGTGTGTGTGTCATACAAACAGGAGTGTTTCTCATTTTTACCAGGAAATGTTTGACAACCATTCATGTAGTGTCACCCTGCCAAACACACATGAGGATATGTAGATGTCTGAAATGTCAACAATACTGGGCCTCTGCTAACTGGCAGTTGAATAATCAGCCTGTTGTTTTCATTGAACCAAGTAAGTCACTTAAGAACACATTCTTATTTACAATGACTGCCTAGGAACAGTGGGTTAACTGCCTTTTACAGTGGCAGAACGACAGACCAAACCTTTCGGGTTACTGACTCAGTACTCAAACCACTAGGCTACCTTCCGCCCCTGGTTATCTCTTTTTTTTGGTAGGAAAACTTTCTCACCTACCAAAGCCAACCCTCTGAATGATGAATTATCATTATCACCAAGAGAAAACAAACAACGCCCTGCATATTTATCTTCATCATTAAATAAGAACTACAGTGGGTAGCTAAATGAAACCATCAGTTTCATGACTCAATGTGTTGTTGTGTGCATCATGATGAAAACTGATGAATGAGTGGGCAGATAGCAGATCCTTTGGATGGATATACCCACAGTAGTGCAATGCAGTGCTGTGTATTATTGCAGCGCCGCTCAGGATGCATTTTGAAGTAGTTGAGAATGTCAGAAGGGTTGTGGTCGATTTGATTTGATTTATTAGGATCCCCAGTGGTCGACACCAGTGGTGGCAGCTAGTCTTACTGGGGTTCAACACATAACGGAAAATATATTACAGACAAAAGACTTCACAATTTACATACATGAACATGTAGTGTGTTTGTGTGTGCCTCTATCAGTTCCACGTACATGTCAGCACATACACACAACAAGTATGTGACATGGGGGAGACTTTTTCAATTGACTTTCTATCAGGTATCAAGGTAAGACCCCGATGCAGACCGTGTCGAAGTAACAATGTTTATTACAGCCACAGGGGCAAAGGTACAGGACGGCAGGCAGGGTCAGGGGCAGGCAGAGTGGTCAGGTGGGCACGTACAGGGTCAGGACAGGCAAGGGTCAAAAACCAGGAGGACGAGAAAAGAGAGACTGGGGAAAAGCAGGTGCTGAGACACAAAAACGCTGGTTGACTTGACAAACAAGACGAACTGGCAACAGGCAAACAGAGAACACAGGTATAAATACACAGGGCATCATAGGAAGATGGGCGACACCTGGAGGGGGGTGGAGACCATCACAAAGACAGGTGAAACAGATCAGGGTGTGACACTTTCAGAACTTTCCAAAACAACAAACTTCCCAAAACAACAAACTGAGAGAGAGATAAGAGAGAGAGAGAGAGATAAGAGAGACAGAGAGGAGAGAAGAGAGAGAGAGATGGGAGAATGAGAGTGATAGAGATATAAGAGAGAGATGGAAGAATGAGAGAGATGGAGAGATAAGAGAGAGAGAGATGGGAGAATGAGAGAGATAAGAGAGATGTGTGAGAGAGAGAGAGATGGGAAAGATAAAGAGAGAGAGAGATAAAGAGAGATGGTATGAACATGATGGAGAGAGAGGGAGAAGAGAGCCTGACTGAGCCATCAGGATTTAGACTTTCTAATGGGGTGTGATGTCATCCAGAAATATGTCTCAGGGTGCGTTTGGGGTGTGATGTCATCCAGCAGGATGTCTCAGGGTGCGTTTGGGGTGTGATGTCATCCAGCAGGATGTCTCAGGGTGCATTTGGGGTGTGATGTCATCCAGCAGGATGTCTCAGGGTGCGTTTGTGTAGATGGGAAAGAAAAGGACAGATTCATCCTTGACACAAAACGATGCCTTCCAGTTGTTTTAGATGTCTTCTGGTGTGTGTATGAACTACTGGAAGTATGAATTATGAGTTTCAATTAAACAATAATACTGTATTTAGATCAAGATAACAACACAAAAGTAGCAGAAATGTACAACCCCATAACTGCTTTATCTGTATAGGGATGATATTAATTCATTCTGAACAATTAGAACAAAAAAATGGTGGCCATTAACTTTGAGAAAACTTTGAATGACCTCACACCGTTCCGCATTCAGACTGTTGTTGACCTGTCTCTATTCTGCAGCCGTAGAGAGGACAAGCTGAGGATCCCCAGTGGATGGTTGTGTCACCTGGCCCCTGAAATAGTCTCTCAGCTCTCCCCAGAAACAGAGGAGGACAAGCTGCCTTTCTCCAAACAGTCAGACGTCTTTGCTTTCGGGTGAGTACCGCTACGTTGCAAATGGTACCCTATTCCATATGTAGTGTGCTACTCTCGGCCAGGGCCCATATCTCTCTGGTTAAATGTAGTGCACTATTTAGGGAATAGGATGCCATTTGGAATACACTACGTGTCCCTTGCCGCTTCTCTTTTGTTGTGAGGAGTTGTTCAGGAGCCTCTTCACTCTCTGTCTAGTTTTCATTGGATTTTCAAGCCCGATTGTATTGACTTGAATGAAATTGGATAAACTTTATCCCACTAGGGGAAATTGGGTTTGTCACTAGCAAGACAAATACTATAATGCTTATTTTTTTTGTTTTGTTATCCCTCTGAACCATTTAAAATCTCTTACCATCTTCCCTCTCATCCATCTTTCTTCTCATCCATCTTCCCTCTCATCCATGTTTGGAATTGTTATAATAAAATGGTCATAATTGCTAGAATGGCTATAATAACCGAAAGCCAGGAGTTTTCCAGTCTACCTGACCTAACCAAGAAAAACTCTAGTACCATAGATATAACACTGACTCTAGTTATAACACTGTCTCTAGTTATAATACTAGTTATAAAACTGACCCTAGTTATAACACTGACCCCAGTTATAACACTGTCTCTAGTTATAATACTAGTTATAACACTGACCCTAGTTATAACACTGTCTCTAGTTATAATACTAGTTATAAAACTGACCCTAGTTATAACACTGACCCCAGTTATAACACTGTCTCTAGTTATAATACTAGTTATAACACTGACCCTAGTTATAACACTGTCTCTAGTTATAATACTAGTTATAACACTGTCTCTAGTTATAATACTAGTTATAACACTCAACCTAGTTATACCACTGACCCCAGTTATAACACTAGTTATAACACTGACCCTAGTGATTAAACTAGTTATAACACTGACCCCAGTTATAACACTAGTTATAACACTGACCCTAGTGATTAAACTAGTTATAACACTGACCCCAGTTATAACACTAGTTATAACACTGACCCTAGTGATTAAACTAGTTATAACACTGACCCTAGTTATAACACTGACCCCAGTTATAACACTGACCCCAGTTATAACACTAGTTATAACACTGACCCCAGTTATAACACTAGTTATAACACTGACCCTAGTGATTAAACTAGTTATAACACTGACCCTAGTGATTAAACTAGTTATAACACTGACCCTAGTGATTAAACTAGTTATAACACTGACTCTAGTTATAACACTGACCCTAGTGATTAAACTAGTTATAACACTGACTCTAGTTATAACATTCACCCTAGTTATAACACTGACCCCAGTTATAACACTGACCCTAGTTATAACACTGACCCTAGTTATAACAATAGTTATAACATTCACCCTAGTTATAACACTGACTCTAGTTATAACACTGACCCTAGGTATAACAATAGTTATAACATTCACCCTAGTTATAACACTGACCCCAGTTATAACACTGACCCTAGTTATAACACTGACCCTAGTTATAACAATAGTTATAACATTCACCCTAGTTATAACACTGACTCTAGTTATAACACTGACCCTAGGTATAACAATAGTTATAACATTCACCCTAGTTATAACACTGACCCCAGTTATAACACTGACCCTAGTTATAACACTGACCCTAGTTAACACTAGTTATAACACTAACCCTAGTTATAACACTGACCCTAGTTAACACTAGTTATAACACTGACCCTAGTTATAACACTAGTTATAACACTGACCCTGGTTATAACACTGACCCTAGTTATAACACTGACCCCAGTTATAACACTGACCCTAGTTATAACACTGACCCTAGTTAACACTAGTTATAACACTAACCCTAGTTATAACACTGACCCTAGTTAACACTAGTTATAACACTGACCCTAGTTATAACACTAGTTATAACACTGACCCTAGTTATAACACTGACCCTAGTTATAACACTAGTTATAACACTGACCCTAGTTATAACACTAGTTATAACACTGACCCTAGTTATAACACTAGTTATAACACTGACCCTAGTTATAACACTGACCCCAGTTATAACACTGACCCTAGTTATAACACTGACCCTAGTTAACACTAGTTATAACACTAACCCTAGTTATAACACTGACCCTAGTTAACACTAGTTATAACACTGACCCTAGTTATAACACTAGTTATAACACTGACCCTAGTTATAACACTGACCCTAGTTATAACACTGACCCCAGTTATAACACTGACCCTAGTTATAACACTGACCCTAGTTAACACTAGTTATAACACTAACCCTAGTTATAACACTGACCCTAGTTAACACTAGTTATAACACTGACCCTAGTTATAACACTAGTTATAACACTGACCCTAGTTATAACACTGACCCTAGTTAACACTAGTTATAACACTGACCCTAGTTATAACACTGACCCTAGTTAACACTAGTTATAACACTGACCCTAGTTATAACACTGCCCCTAGTAATAACACTAGTTATAACACCGCCTCTAGTTATAACACTGACCCTAGTTAAACACTAGTTATAACACTCACCCCTAGTTATAACACTAGTTATAACACTGTTATAACACTGACCTAGTTATAACACTAGTTATAACACTGACCCTAGTTATAACACTAGTTTAACACTGACCCTGACCCTACACTGACCAGTTATAACACTAGTTATAACACTGACCCTAGTTATAAAACTAGTTATAACACTGACCCTAGTTATAACACTGACCCTAGTTGTAACAATAGTTGTAACACTGGCCCTAGTTAACACTAGTTATAACACCTGACCCTAGTTAACACTAGTTATAACACTGACCCTAGTTAACCCTAGTTATAACACTGACCCTAGTTATAACACTGACCCTAGTTAACACTAGTTATAACACTGACCCTAGTTATAACACTGACCCTAGTTAACACTAGTTATAACACTGACCCTAGTTATAACACTAGTTATAACACTGACCCTGGTTATAACACTGACCCTAGTTAACACTAGTTATAACACTGACCCTAGTTATAACACTGACCCTAGTTAACACTAGTTATAACACTGACCCTAGTTATAACACTGCCCTAGTAGTAATAACACTAGTTATAACACCGCCTCTAGTTATAACACTGACCCTAGTTAACACTAGTTATAACACTCACCCTAGTTATAACACTAGTTATAACACTGGCCCTAGTTAACACTAGTTATAACACTGACCCTAGTTATAACACTAGTTTAACCCTGACCCTAGTTATAACACTAGTTATAACACTGACCCTAGTTATAAAACTAGTTATAACACTGACCCTAGTTATAACACTGACCCTAGTTGTAACAATAGTTGTAACACTGGCCCTAGTTAACACTAGTTATAACACTCACCCTAGTTATAACACTAGTTATAACACTGACCCTAGTTAACACTAGTGATAACACTGACCCTAGATATAACACTAGTTTAACACTGACCCTAGTTATAACAATAGTTATAACACTGGCCCTAGTTATAAGACTAGTTATAAAACTGACCCTAGTTATAACACTGACCCCAGTTATAACACTGTCTCTAGTTATAATACTAGTTATAACACTGACCCTAGTTATAACACTGACCCTAGTTAACACTAGTTATAACACTGACCCTAGTTATAACACTGACCCTAGTTATAACACTGACCCTAGTTATAACACTGACCCTAGTTATAACACTGACCCTAGTTAACACTAGTTATAACACTAACCCTAGTTATAACACTGACCCTAGTTAACACTAGTTATAACACTGACCCTAGTTATAACACTAGTTATAACACTGACCCTGGTTATAACACTGACCCTAGTTAACACTAGTTATAACACTGACCCTAGTTATAACACTGACCCTAGTTAACACTAGTTATAACACTGACCCTAGTTATAACACTGCCCCTAGTAATAACACTAGTTATAACACCGCCTCTAGTTATAACACTGACCCTAGTTAACACTAGTTATAACACTCACCCTAGTTATAACACTAGTTATAACACTGGCCCTAGTTAACACTAGTTATAACACTGACCCTAGTTATAACACTAGTTTAACCCTGACCCTAGTTATAACACTAGTTATAACACTGACCCTAGTTATAAAACTAGTTATAACACTGACCCTAGTTATAACACTGACCCTAGTTGTAACAATAGTTGTAACACTGGCCCTAGTTAACACTAGTTATAACACTCACCCTAGTTATAACACTAGTTATAACACTGACCCTAGTTAACACTAGTGATAACACTGACCCTAGATATAACACTAGTTTAACACTGACCCTAGTTATAACAATAGTTATAACACTGGCCCTAGTTATAAGACTAGTTATAACACTGACCCTAGTTATAACACTGACCATAGTTAACACTAGTTATAACACTGACCCTAGTTAACACTAGTTATAACACTGACCCTAGTTTTAACACTAGTTATAACACTGACCCTAGTTATAACACTAGTTATAACACTGGCCCTAGTTATAAGACTAGTTATAACACTGACCCTAGTTATAACACTGACCCTAGTTAACACGAGTTATAACACTGACCCTAGTTAACACTAGTTATAACACTGCCCCTAATTATAACACGGACCCTAGTTAACAATTGTTATAACATTCACCCTAGTTATAACACTAGTTATAACACTGACCCTAGTTATAACACTAGTTATAACACTGACCCTAGTAATAACAGTAGTTATAACACTGACCCTAGTTATAACACTAGTTATAACACTGACCCTAGTTATAACACTAGTTATAACACTGACCCTAGTTATAACACTGACCATAGTTAACACTAGTTATAGCCCTGACCCCAGTTATAATACTAGTTATAACACTGACCCTAGTTATAACACTGACCATAGTTAACACTAGTTATAACACTGACCCTAGTTATTACACTAGTTATAACACTGACCCCAGTTATAACACTGACCCTAGTTATAACACTAGTTATAACACTGACCCTAGTTATTACACTAGTTATTTCACTGACCCTAGTTATTACACTAGTTATAACACTGACCCTAGTTATTACACTAGTTATAACACTGACCCTAGTTGTAAAACTAGTTATAACACTGACCCTAGTTATTACACTAGTTATAACACTGACCCTAGTTATTACACTAGTTATAACACTGACCCTAGTTATTACACTAGTTATAACACTGACCCTAGTTATTACACTAGTTATAACACTGACCCTAGTTATAATTAAGTGATAATGCCCTCGAAGCTGGTGTTTGGAGGATGTATTGGCACAGATGTATTTTGGCTCGAGACTGTCTTGAGCCGGCGAACCTTGCCAATATATCCTCCAAACACCGGCTTCGAGGGCATTATTACTTTATACAATGGGATACCAACATATTCAAATAATGATTTACATATTTTAATTAAAAACATTATTTCGATTAATTTATTTATACTATTTCATCCTTCCACAAGATATAGTGCGGACACAAGTCTAGGGTTGCTACCCAAGCTGGCTGGTCGTTCGTTGTAGACGCAACCCAGTTGTTCAGTCTTTTTGTTTTGTATCTATGGACTCGACCCAGTCATTCGTTCTAAATGTTCCATTGCCATACTGGCTGGCAATGTTCTTATCCCTTGCTTGCTAGCTAGCCAACTACGGCTAACGTACAGTCACATCAAAGTTTGTAGTCTGAATAACAACAAAGTAGCTGCATTTGCATTTGTTTGAGCTGTTTTCTAGTGACATTTATTTAGATACATCCCATAATGAGCTAATGATGCATGATTTCACCTGGCACAGAACATGTGCTCTCACGTCACGACACTGTTGTTCAGAGGAGCTAGACAACAACACAGCTAACACAATTACTTCAAACTGAAGCTGGAAAGACTGCAAACTATCTGCACTGTTTTCTATTGACATTTCTTTGTATATATCCATAACAATTATACTGATTCATGATAGCGACTTGCTGAGAAAAGCTGCTTGCTGCATCCGACTCCCGACCCCTACACGTTCATCACTATAGGACAGCTGGAGATAGAATTTCAATAGCCTACTGAAACAATGTGGTAAATGTCAGAGAGACACACACAGCAAGGTTTATTCAAAATCTCTGCTATTTAAAACCAATTGCTAGTCTAAAAGAAATGGGAGGTAATGTTTGGAGTCTTTTTACAGTGGAGATCAAGTTTTATAAATTGTCTGGCTGGGCTATAACACTGACCCTAGTTATAACACAAGTTTTATAAATTGTCTGGCTGGGCTATAACACTGACCCTAGTTATAACACAAGTTTTATAAATTGTCTGGCTGGGCTATAACACTGACCCTAGTTATAACACAAGTTTTAACATTCCTTGCCTTCTGTTTTTTATCTTCTGTGATCGTCACAGACCCCTTTTGCGTGGGCGGACCCTGCACTGTTGACTCCTCACACAATTGCATTTTCAGATGTCCTCCCATATGGAGGGCCTGTCACTGGATCAGTCTGAGGGGAAGGGACGCAGTGCTCACATACACGCTCACATACACACTGGATGGGCCCCATATGGCACGCTATTCCCTATATAGTGCATTACTTTTAACCAGAGCCCTGTGGGAATAGGGTGTCATTTGGGACGCAGCTGGTGTCCATCTGGCCTGTTGGTGCCTTAGTGTTATCTAGAGGTGACCCCTAGAGCTGTTGTACATATTCAGCAATTCTCCATGTGTTTTTTTTTCTATCTTGGCCAAATGCTATTTTTATGCTACTCATCCCTGGTTGTTGACATGACAGTGGAGAAAATGGCTGCTCATAATGCAAAGAGAGGATAGTGTGACGATGTTGATGAAGTATACTGTATTAAATGGACCTAACAGGTTTGATATAAAGTTAGTTCCTCAGCAGCAACCCTGTGGTCTGTCAAACTCATTGTCGGAGCGTCTATAGCTTTTCAATGTATTCCGGCAAGCACAACAGCCATACATCATAGAGATGCAGGTTTAGGTATTAAACCTGGTTTGATACCCCTTGTGTGTGGACGTCTGTTGTTGTATTTTGTCATAATCTCACCGTAATAGGAAAATATTACATACACACATCCAATCTCCCTGAGCAGGTGCTCAATAGGAAAACAGATCAATTAATTGTGAAACGTGACACTGCACAGTGAAATCTATGCTGCCGTGTCATTGATGGTATCATAATGTTACATTTCTAAACCATGGGATATTTCACACATCTGCCCCCCCCAACTGATTCCCCCCTGTGCTGTGTCTGTCTGCAGCACTATCTGGTACGAGTTGCATGCACGTGAGTGGCCTTATAAGAACCAGCCAGCAGAAGTTATCATCTGGCAGGTGGGCAGCGGACTGAAACCCAATCTCACACAGATCGGTATGGGCAAAGAGATATCGGTGAGTGTTGCCCATTTACAGCAAACTGTGCCACACCTACTGACTATTTTTCGTTGAACCTTTATTTAACCAGGCAAGTCAGTTTAGAAAAAATGTCTTATTTACAATGACGGCCTACACCGGACAACGCTGGGCCAATTGTGCGTCGCCCTATGGGACTCCAGGGACTGTAGTCAAACCTCTTAATTTAGTTTTAATTTTTTTAAATCCTTTATTTAACTACGCAAGTCAGTTAAGAACAAATTCTTATTTACACTTGCAAGGCCTCTCTTGCACTGAGATGCAGTGCCTTAGACCGCTGCGCCACTCGGGAGCAGGTAGAAGTTGCTCACTAGTTGTAGGTGAACATATAACAAGTCCATGGGTAAAGATACTGTATATTCCTGAGTAGGGTTCTTCATAGTAGTGCAGTGTTAACTTTCTTCACATAGCTAAACACCACACACCTGGTTGTTTCAGGTCTGATCTGTGTACATATCAATTTATGGGTGTTCAGAATGAGCATCCTCATACATATCAATTTACATGTGTTCAGAATGAGCATCCTCATACATATCAATTTACGGGTGTTCAGAATGAGCATCCTCATACATGGAATGAGACTATATCCTGTACACCTGTCTTGGATGTTTTTAGTTGTTTTTTTTGTCCTGTCCTCAATTGGCTGTTTGTTATTTGTGTTTTCTGAACCACTTCACCAAATAATATATCTCACAGGGAAAAATAATGTTATTTGAATCCGGTGGCATTCATCCATTTGTCCAGTTCTCCACTGTGTGTGCCTGGCTCTCTAAACGGGGTCTGTTCTGGATCTCCCTCCTTAGGACATCTTGCTCGTCTGCTGGGCGTTCGAGCAAGAAGAGAGGCCCAGTTTCTCCAAGCTGGTGGATCTGCTGGAAAAGTTGCCAAAACGGAACCGCCGCCTTTCCCACCCAGGGCACTTCTGGAAGTCAGCTGAGTATGTCAAATGAGACTAAAAAAACAACAAAGTAAACTTGCCTAGACTATGTATCCTCATGGTGTGTGTGTGTGTGTGTGTGTGTGTGTGTGTGTGTGTGTGTGTGTGTGTGTGTGTGTGTGTGTGTGTGTGTGTGTGTGTGTGTGTGTGTGTGTGTGTGTGTGTGTGTGTGTGCGTGTGTGTAGGTGCAGTTGACCGTGACCCTCTGAGCCTAGACTTCTCAACGTCCTCTGAACTCATATTTTGGGTTTATTGTTTAATCACATGGAAGATGTGTTTTATTTCATTACTCAAATGACCTGTTCAGTTTGTTGGTTGGTTTCTTTATTCTGGAATGTATTTTTCTCAATGTCACTTGTTTTAAAGAGAGTTTTTTTTGTGTCGTGTCTCACTTCATTGTGTACGGAAAATGCATCAGAATGAACTAGTTTTTAGAATGAATGTAATTATGTAATGAATTGTGAAATGTACATTTTTAAGTAATTGTTTTGCCATTTCCTGTCTGTCAACTGTGTTTGTCATTTGTCAGTGTACCTCATGGTCTCTTGTGTTTGTGTTCTCCACATGTTAGTCTCAAAGCTTTATTTTAAAGTCATTATTCACTATTGAATGTGAAGACTCCACTGGTAGGAAACTGTTCTGTGCTTTGATTATTGCCTGTGAACACTGTTGAGGATGCATCCTATTCCCTACACGGACCTGTCAAAAACGTCAAAGGTAGTGCACTAGATGGGAAATAGGGTGCGAGATGTTTGAACAACAGCCTTTTTTCTCAGCTCTGGGTCATTCAGTAGAAGACCTAGACTGACTGACTAGAAATCTCTCACACTAATGTGAAAACGCTGACACTTCAAATGTATCTCATTACTTAGTAGAAATGTGCTTCAACACCTTGGACAAATGCTGTCACTGAGAAGTAGGTGTATAGTGGTTACTTTGGTGTTTTAACGCAGAAAAGGAAAAAACAAAACAAAAAAGAGATGTATAGCCAGCTAGCTACGGTCACTACCTACGTACGTTAATGATGACACAATCGATTCACTTCAGGAATTTGTCAGCCCTATAATTGATAAAGCACTTTCTGAACAGACACCATAACAGACACCATCTAGTAACATGACTCTGTCCATGACCTGGCCTTTTCTATCATATATTTCACAGCGATATTTGAAATCTAAGCAAGCTAGAGTGCAGTCAGATTGTGTCTCAGTAAGAACTGTAAAGCTACTGCCATGGGCTCTGTACAGCCATGGCTTAGATGCAGACAATCCAATCCTGTATAAAGCCCTTTCTACAACACTATATTATACAGTAAAATATGTTGGAAATGCATACAAACAAATTGCTGCTGTTTTTTTGGAGTACATCTGTCTATTTTGGAATTACTGGAAATCAGATATTGTACGTGGGTCATTTATATTTGTACTGTTTACAACTTTTAAGTGCATGCAATGGACTACAAAGGATCTATTCTCGTTATTACGATACAAAGTTGACTCTTTCAGCTCTGCAGTAAGTATATGATCCCTGGGGTATTTTCTGATGGAACTGTTGTCAGCGTAGGATCACCAACCAATACAACAGTTAGTGAGACGATACAGCCTGCTTTGTAAAAAAAGGAAATGTTCAAAAGCGATGTTTAAGAGAATGATTGTAATATTATATTTGCACAGTATAATCGTGAAGAGAAATAACTAATTGTGCTGGAAAAAAAACAAATCAACAGAAAAACCAATCAACATTTAGTGAAAAATGTACAGTGGCGTGAAAGTATTCACCCCCTTGGCATTATCCCTATTTTGTTGCCTTATAACCTGGAATTCAAATGGATTTCTGGGGGGTTTGTATCATTTAATTTACACAACATGCCTACCATTTTGAAGATGCAAAATATTTTTTATTGTGAAACAAACAAGAAATTAAACAAAATAAATTGTGAAAACTTGAGTGTGCATAAATATTCACCCCCCAAAGTCAATACTTTGTAGAGCCACCTTTTGTAGCAATTACAGCTGCAAGTCTCTTGGGGTATGTCTCTATAAGCTTGGCACATCTAGCCACTGGGATGTTTGCTCATTCTTCAAGGCAAACCTGCTCCAGCTCCTTCAAGTTGGATGGGTTCCACTGGTGTACAGCAATCTTTAAGTTATAGCATATATTCTCAATTGGATTGAGGTCTGGGAATGGCCTAGTCAAAGCCAATACATTTAAATGTTTCCCCTTAAACCACTCGAGTGTTGCTTTAGCAGTATGCTTAGGGTCATTGTCCTGCTGGAAGGTGAACGTCCGTCCCAGTCTCAAATCTCTGGAAGACTGAAACAGGTTTTCCTCAAGAATTTCCCTGTATTTAGCACAATCCATAATTTCTTCTATTCTGACCGGTTTCCCTGTTCCTGCCGATGAAAAACCTCTCCACAGCATGATGCTGCCACCGCCATGTTTCACTGTGGGGATGGTGTTCTCGGGGTGATGTGAGGTGTTGGGTTTGCACCAGACATAGCGTTTTCCTTGATGGCCAAAAAGCTCAATTTTAGTCTCATCTGACCAGAGTACCTTCTTCCATATGTTTGGGGAGTCTCCCACATGCCTTTTGGCGAACACAAAACGTGTTTGCTTATTTTTTTCATTAAGTATTGGCTTTTTTTCTGGCCACTCTTTCGTAAAGCCCAGCTCTGTGGAGTGTACGGCTTAAAGTGATCCTATGGACAGATACTCCAATCTCCGCTGTGGAGCTTTGCAGCTCCTTCAGGGTTATCTTTGCTCTCTTTGTTGCCTCTGATGCCCTCCTTGCCTGGTCCGCGAGTTTTGTTGGGCGGCCCTCTCTTGGAAGGTTTGTTGTGGTGCCATATTCTTTCCAATTTTTAATAATGGATTTAATGGTGCTCCGTGGTATGTTCAAAGTCTCTGATATTTTTTTTATACCTCAACCCTGATCTATAGTTCTCCACAACTTTGTCCCTGACTTGTTTGGAGAGCTCATTGGTCTTCATGGTGCCACTTGCTTGTTGGTGCCCCTTGCTTAGTGGTGTTGCAGACTCTGGGGCCTTTCAGAATAAGTGTATATATACTGAGATCATGTGACACTTAGATTGCACACAGATGGACTTTATTTAACTAATTATGTGACTAATAAGGTAATTGGTTGCTCCAGATCTTATTTAGGGGCTTCACAGCAAAGGGGGTGAATACATACATACGCACGCACCACTTTTCAGTTTTGATTTTTTATTTTTTTTTGAAAGAAGTACTTTTTTTCATTTCACTCCACCAATTTGGACTATTTTGTGTATGTCCATTACATGAAAAAACAAATAATCCATTTAAATTACAGGTTGTAATGCAACAAAATAGGAAAACACCTAGGGGGATGAATACTTTTGCAAGGCACTGTAGACCTCGTTTTATCGTCAGTTGCCGTAAATCAATATTCCATGTGAACTCACTACAGCAGTTTTGGTGTACAGGATTTATTACTTTATGAATGTATGTATTGCGTTGTTGTGGTTTTGTCGTATATTTTTGTTCATTCAGATTTATTTTTCTCCATATACCTTCCTATATTACGTAAGCGTTGATGTTTATTTTCTGATTCAAGCCTTGTATTGTAGAGTATAGCTCCAAAAGCTTGTATTTATCAATGCCTTGTGGTCCATGGCTCAGTGACTGGTAGATTCATCAGAAGCTCTTTATTTGCACTCATCTTCTACGAAAAAGTATGCCAATAAAAATGTTTTCATTTTGAATGTTTTTTGTTAGTTTTTACTCATCTTTTATCTTACCCTTTTCTCTTTTATACATTTTGCACTTGTTACTTTGAAAATGTTTTACACACCCTTGCACAGAACTTTATTGAAGAGCAACTTCCCCTAAAAATAAACATATCTTTTAGAAAACAACCTATATGGCATCGATATGAGCCAGAAACATTTATTCTACTGTCAAAATTGACTACTAAAGTGTAACAAAGTTTTGTGAGACTTGTGATTGTGTTTGCATCACCACTTAAATGAAGTTTGGATTTATTTAAATCCTGCCTACATGCCCACAGCTGGCAGCAAACAAGTAATCATAAATTCAGAGTACAGCTGCATGCTGCCCGATTGTAATGCCTGTGGTAAATTTGACACTGAATATCCCTATGTGGTGAGTTGAGGACCATTGGTAAATTACACATTGTACACATTGTTAAAATTCCAATTGCTCCAAATTCCAATGACTTAAAAACCTCAAACCAACTATAAATTGTAGAAATGTATATACAAATATTGAAACCATTTAATGAAAACTAAAAGGTGTGCAACATGAAAATATTTTCTCATTGTGTAATTTATTGCGGTCCCTAACTAGCCCCAAGGATAGGCTATCCAAAGTCATACCAACTTTGCCACAGTCGCACATCAGCTGGCTGAAGCTAATTGACGTAAGAATTTGGCTAACTCTTCTCACCTGCAAACATACAAGCGAGACACCAATATCAAACCACACCCCGAAACCAACTCCCGCTTGAATTAATTCGTGACCGCTAACATTTTTTAATAAACCATCGGCTACGATGCCAAATCAGGAAGTTCAACCATCCTTTAAAACGGACCCTAAAGTCAGTTGCTAACCTCAAATGAAATAGACTTGTACATAAAAAGGAATATAAGATCCATAAAAAGAAAAACTGAAGCAGGAAAACACAAATCTGGATTAAAGGTACTGTATCAATCAGGAAAGTTTGAGTTGCATCAAATGTGCTGGTGAACAATGTCATCAATCTCAACCAAGAACCCTTCAAGAGTCCTTCCCAGTGTTTAAACAGTAACACAATTCAAAATGATTAGCCTATCATCTGGTCTTTCACAGACATAACACCTAAGCTACACTGAGTGTACATGTCACGTAGAGTAGGCCAGATGGCTAAACTGGATAACCTAACCTCTATAAAAATAAAAAGATGGCGGAACCGCAAAAGTTCTTCTGTGCAAAGGTGTTTATTTACAAGTGATTCCGGAACAGAAAACAACAGTACTGCCATCAACGTCTACCTTATGGGACAGCTTAGCAACAATGCTGCCCCATCCACAGCTCAATCCAAAAAATCCCCCTTAGAGACTGGAGAGAGGCTCCTTTTGTAGGGCTAGCCCCTCCCCTCAGAACAATTAACCCTAATTAATTAATCAATTAACAATACAAATCTACATTTTCCATGAACTAAACATACTCAAGGATATACATTGCAACACGGTTTTAAACAATATCACAACATAACATTTACAACATTACATCACTACTGACAATATCTTTCAATATGCCCATATGCATTAATGAGCCATTTGGGACAGGCACTATAAAGCCAACCCAATTCCCTTAGCTCGGGTCCTTTTCCAGCATACCCAGAAGCTACAGAGATGGAGAGAGAGGAACAGAACAAACAAACAATGCGCTCATCCACAACATTGATAAGTATAATAATTATTGTATCTCTCAAATATGAACATTGACAAGTGTGAAATGCATGCACCAAGACAGAAGTTAAATTGTGTGTCGACCCACATTGTTAACTTATGGTATAATGGCGCAGGGAGGAGTGATGAATATGTGTGTGCGTTAAAGAACCAAATGCTGCCCGCGGCTAGTGACGGACTTCTACGTCACAGTACAAAACATTAGGAACACCTTCCTATTTTTTATTTTACCTTTATTTAACTAGGCAAGTCAGTTAAGAACAAATTCTTATTTTCAATGACGGCCTAGGAACAGTGGGTTAACTGCCTGTTCAGGGGCAGAAGGACAGATTTGTACCTTGTCAGCTCGGGGATATGAACGTGCAACCTTTCAGTTACTAGTCCAACGCTCTAACCACTAGGCTACCCTGCCACCCCTATTATTGAAATGCTGCCCCTTTTGCCTTCACAACAGCCTTAATTTGTCAGGGCAGGGACTCTACAAGGTGTCAAAAACATTCCACAGGGATGCTGGCCCATGTTGACTCCAATGCTTCCAACAGTTGTGTCAGGTTGGCTGGATGTCCTTTGGGTGGTGGACCATTCTGGATACACACAGGAAACCCAGCAGTGTTGCAGTCCTTGACACACTCAAACCAGTGCTCCTGGCACCTACTACCATAACCTGTTCAAAGTCACTTAAATATGTTGTCTTGCCCATTCACCCTCTGAATGGCACACATACCCAATCCATGTCTCAAATCCTTCTTTAACCTGTCTCCTCCCCTTCATCTACACTGATTGAAGTGGATATAACAGTTGATAGCAATAAGGGATCATATTTTTCACCTGGATTTACTTGGCCAATCTGTCAAATAAAGAGCAGGTATTCTTAATGTTTTGTACACTCTGTGCATATACAGTGCCTTGCGAAAGTATTCGGCCCCCTTGAACTTTGCGACCTTTTGCCACATTTCAGGCTTCAAACATAAAGATATAAAACTGTGTTTTTTGTGAAGAATCAACAACAAGTGGGACACAATCATGAAGTGGAACGACATTTATTGGATATTTCAAACTTTTTTAACAAATCAAAAACTGAAAAATTGGGCGTGCAAAATTATTCAGCCCCCTTAAGTTAATGCTTTGTAGCGCCACCTTTTGCTGCGATTACAGCTGTAAGTCGCTTGGGGTATGTCTCTATCAGTTTTGCACATCGAGAGACTGAAATTTTTTCCCATTCCTCCTTGCAAAACAGCTCGAGCTCAGTGAGGTTGGATGGAGAGCATTTGTGAACAGCAGTTTTCAGTTCTTTCCACAGATTCTCGATTGGATTCAGGTCTGGACTTTGACTTGGCCATTCTAACACCTGGATATGTTTATTTTTTAACCATTCCATTGTAGATTTTGCTTTATGTTTTGGATCATTGTCTTGTTGGAAGACAAATCTCCGTCCCAGTCTCAGGTCTTTTGCAGACTCCATC
Source organism: Oncorhynchus tshawytscha (assembly GCF_018296145.1). Taxonomy (NCBI): domain Eukaryota; kingdom Metazoa; phylum Chordata; class Actinopteri; order Salmoniformes; family Salmonidae; genus Oncorhynchus; species Oncorhynchus tshawytscha. The sequence goes on from NC_056440.1 coordinate 11,997,955, forward strand.
AGGTTTTCTTCCAGAATGGTCCTGTATTTGGCTCCATCCATCTTCCCATCAATTTTAACCATCTACCCTGTCCCTGCTGAAGAAAAGCAGGCCCAAACCATGATGGGGATGTTTGACAGGGGATGGTGTGTTCAGGGTGATGAGCTGTGTTGCTTTTACGCCAAACATAACGTTTTGCATTGTTGCCAAAAAGTTCAATTTTGGTTTCATCTGACCAGAGCACCTTCTTCCACATGTTTGGTGTGTCTCCCAGGTGGCTTGTGGCAAACTTTAAATAACACTTTTTATGGATATCTTTAAGAAATGGCTTTCTTCTTGCCACTCTTCCATAAAGGCCAGATTTGTGCAATATACGACTGATTGTTGTCCTATGGACAGAGTCTCCCACCTCAGCTGTAGATCTCTGCAGCAGTTCATCCAGAGTGATCATGGCCCTCTTGGCTGCATCTCTGATCAGTCTTCTCCGTGTATAAGCTGAAAGTTTAGAGGGACGGCCAGGTCTTGGTAGATTTGCAGTGGTCTGATACTCCTTCCATTTCAATATTATCGCTTGCACAGTGCTCCTTGGGATGTTTAAAGCTTGGGAAATCTTTTTGTATCCAAATCCGGCTTTAAACTTCTTCACAACAGTATCTCGGACCTGCCTGGTGTGTTCCTTGTTCTTCATGATGCTCTCTGCGCTTTTAACGGACCTCTGAGACTATCACAGTGCAGGTGCATTTATACGGAGACTTGATTACACACAGGTGGATTGTATTTATCATCATTAGTCATTTAGGTCAACATTGGATCATTCAGAGATCCTCACTGAACTTCTGGAGAGAGTTTGCTGCACTGAAAGTAAAGGGGCTGAATAATTTTGCACGCCCAATTTTTCAGTTTTTGATTTGTTAAAAAGGTTTGAAATATCCAATAAATGTCGTTCCACTTCATGATTGTGTCCCACTTGTTGTTGATTCTTCACAAAAAAATACAGTTTTATATCTTTATGTTTGAAGCCTGAAATGTGGCAAAAGGTCGCAAAGTTCAACGGGGGCGAATACTTTCGCAAGGCACTGTATGTGTAAAGGAGATGAGTTGGAGATAATTTACACATTCCCCAGACATGTATATTTTGTATTCAGCAAATTGGCAGCAACAGTGCGTTTGCATGGATCTCTTTAGGTCCGTAGGGACATGGAGGGTTGACTATATGCCAGGATCCTCCTTCACGTATCCCAGCATTCACACTGAATTGATCATTCTACTAATTGACACTTGCCGTCATATTTTTGATGTATTTTTTGGCCACAGATTCCTGCATGCCCAGAGGGAGTGTTGGCACGCTGATGACGCTGTCTGTGTGTCTGTGCGAGCCTCGCTTGCTGCCTCTGCTTTACGCCTGTGTTTGTGTGTGTGTGTGTGTGTGTGTGTGGGGGGGGTCAGGTGTGTGACTCACAGGCTGAGGAGGGAGAGAAGTGGGAGAGAGGGAGGATGGAAAGAGGGAAGGGAGAGGTGGATTGATGGATGGATGGGAGCACTGGATTCTCCAGACATTCTCTCCTGTCTTCAATCTCTCCCCCTGTCTTCTATCTCTCTCCCCCTGTCTTCTATCTCTCCCCCTGTCTTCTATCTCTCCCCCTGTCTTCAATCTCTCCCCCTGTCTTCTATCTCTCCACCTGTCTTCAATCTCTCCCCCTGTCTTCTATCTCTCCCCCTGTCTTCAGTCTCTCCCCCTGTCTTCAGTCTCTCCCCCTGTCTTCTATCTCTCCCCCTGTCTTCTGTCTCTCCCCCTGTCTTCAATCTCTCCCCCTGTCTTCTATCTCTCCCCCTGTCTTCTATCTCTCCCCCTGTCTTCTATCTCTCCCCCTGTCTTCTATCTCTCCCTCCTGTCTTCAATCTCTCCCCCTGTCTTCAATCTCTCCCTCCTGTCTTCAATCTCTCCCCCTGTCTTCTATCTCTCCCCCTGTCTTCTATCTCTCCCCCTGTCTTCTATCTCTCCCCCTGTCTTCAATCTCTCCCCCTGTCTTCCATCTCTCCCCCTGTCTTCTATCTCTCCCCCTGTCTTCTATCTCTCCCTCCTGTCTTCAATCTCTCCCCCTGTCTTCAATCTCTCCCTCCTGTCTTCTATCTCTCCCCCTGTCTTCTATCTCTCCCCCTGTCTTCTATCTCTCCCCCTGTCTTCTATCTCTCCCCCTGTCTTCTATCTCTCCCCCTCTTCCCTCCCCCTGTCTTCTATCTCTCCCCCTGTCTTCTATCTCTCCCCCTGTCTTCTATCTCTCCCCCTGTCTTCTATCTCTCCCCCTGTCTTCTATCTCTCCCCTCTGTCTTCAATCTCTCCCTCCTGTCTTCTATCTCTCCCCTGTCTTCAATCTCTCCCCCTGTCTTCAATCTCTCCCCCGTCTTCAATCTCTCCCCCTGTCTTCTATCTCCCCCCTGTCTTCAATCTCTCCCCCTGTCTTCAATCTCTCCCCCTGTCTTCTATCTCTCCCTCCTGTCTTCAATCTCTCCCTCCTGTCTTCAATCTCTCCCTCCTGTCTTCCATTTCTACCTCCACTTCTTCTGACTGCCCCCACTCAAGTGTAAAATTCACACCCTTGTCAATGTCTGAAGATATCTGTCTCAATGATGGAGTAGTTGAGGACTGAGGCAAAAAATAGTTGTCTAGTCCTACTTACTCTAAAGCAGGGCTCTCCAACCTTGTTCCTGCAGAGCTACCCTCCTGTAGGTTTTCCTTCCAACCTTGTTCCTGCAGAGCTACCCTCCTGTAGGTTTTCACTCCAACCCTGTTCCTGCAGAGCTACCCTCCTGTAGGTTTTCACTCCAACCCTGTTCCTGCAGAGCTACCCTCCTGTAGGTTTTCACTCCAACCCTGTTCCTGCAGAGCTACCCTCCTGTAGGTTTTCACTCCAACCCTGTTCCTGCAGAGCTACCCTCCTGTAGGTTTTCACTCCAACCCTGTTCCTGCAGAGCTACCCTCCTGTAGGTTTTCACTCCAACCCTGTTCCTGCAGAGCTACCCTCATGTAGGTTTTCACTCCAACCTTGTTCCTGCAGAGCTACCCTCCTGTAGGTTTTCGCTCCAACCCCAGGTGTAATTAACCTGATTCAGCTTATTAACTTATTAATTAATGATTAGAATCAGGTGCACTAGATTAGGGTTGGAGTTCAAACCTACAGGACAGAAACCCTCCAGGAACAGGGTTGGAGTTCAAACCTACAGGACAGTAACTCTCCAGGAACAGGGTTGGAGTTCAAACCTACAGGACAGTAACTCTCCAGGAACAGGGTTGGAGTTCAAACCTGCAGGACAGTAACTCTCCAGGAACAGGGTTGGAGTTCAAACCTACAGGACAGTAACTCTCCAGGAACAGGGTTGGAGTTCAAAACTACAGGACAGTAACTCTCCAAGAACAGGGTTGGAGTTCAAACCTACAGGACAGTAACTTTCCAGGAACAGGGTTGGAGTTCAAACCTGCAGGACAGTAACTTTCCAAGAATAAGGTTGGAGAGCCCTGATCTAAAGAGTTGGTTTTCCCTGCTGAGAGATCATCTACCATCTTGAAGGCTTGAGGGGATGGTGGCAGGGGCGGGTGTGTGGAGAGGTTGAGAGAGGGGGATGGAGAGGAGGAGGGGAGGTGGAGAGGTAGAGAGAGGGGGTTAGAGAGGAGGAGGAGAGGTAGAAAGGAGGAGGGGTGGTGGGAAGGTAGAGCGAGGGGGTTTAAGAGGAGGTGGAGAGGTAGAGAGAAGGGGATGGAGAGGAGGAGTGGAGGTAGAGAGGTAGAGAGGGGGGTGGAGAGGCTCAGAATGGATGGAGAGAGGGGGTTGATTAGGGAATACCAGTAACACCTTGAATTGGAATACTAATGAATTATTTCATATTTTGATCCTTACATAATTAGCCCCAATTAGCTTGTTGAAGTTTCTCCTATTCTGCAAATGAATGTACATAATTTCCTGGAAAATCCCCTCTAAACAAGGAAGATCTGGTGAAGAAATATATCCCATAGATTCTAAAATGCAGTCATTTGTGATGATATCACATCCTAGTGATCAACATTCCATTTGCAGGTTCTAATCGGGAATGTAATTGTTCTGTGAGAACAGATTTTTTGGGGAAAATACAATAATCATATGCACTATAACCAATGACTGATGACTAAAACCTAAATACAATAATGATGTGCACTATAACCAATGACTGATGACTAAAACCTAAATACAATAATGATGTGCACTATAACCAATGACTGACGACTTAAACCTAAACCCCCACTTTAATGAAATGGATATTTCCTTCCTGTTGTTCTTCCTGATGTTTTCGCATGTTGTTTCGCTAGAACCTTTGATCTTTCAGGATCTTCTTCTCTCTCCCCCACACCATGTATATTTTGTTTTATTCATTTTGAAATTGGCATACTGAAAAAGCTGAACACAGAGCAACCCAGGCTATAAGGTATAAGGTAAAGAGGTAAAGATACCTTATTTTGAATCCTGTCTTTGTTGTACCAAGGGCACCAGTAGAGGTTAGTGGTACAGTATGTGAGAATCAAACTTGGACAAAATTCTTGCATCTCGCAATGAGAGAGCAGGTCAGTGGAGATTCTAACTTTAAGAATTGGAGAAGGACAACGAAACAGATACTGTAACCTTTAGAATGGAGAAAGACAATGAAACAGATACTGTAACCTTTAGAATGGAGAAGGACAACGAAACAGATACTGTAACCTTTAGAATGGAGAAAGACAATGAAACAGATACTGTAACCTTTAGAATGGAGAAAGACAATGAAACAGATACTGTAACCTTTAGAATGGAGAAAGACAATGAAACAGATACTGTAACCTTTAGAATGGAGAAAGACAACTAAACAGATACTGTAACCTTTAGAATGGAGAAAGACAACTAAACAGATACTGTAACCTTTAGAATGGAGAAAGACAACTAAACAGATACTGTAACCTTTAGAATGGAGAAAGACAACTAAACAGATACTGTAACCTTTAGAATGGAGAAAGACAACTAAACAGATACTGTAACCTTTAGAATGGAGAAAGACAACTGAAACAACCTTTAGAATACTGTAACCTTTAGAATTTAGAATGGAGAAAGACAATGAAACAGATACTGTAACCTTTAGAATGGAGAAAGACAATGAAACAGATACTGTAACCTTTAGAATGGAGAAAGACAATGAGATACTGTAACCTTTAGATACAACAAAACAGATACTTAACCTTTAGAATGGAGAAAGACAATGAACCTTTAGAATGGAGAAAGACAATGAAACAGATACTGTAACCTTTAGAATGGAGAAAGACAATGAAACAGATACTGTAACCTTTAGAATGGAGAAAGACAATGAAACAGATACTGTAACCTTTAGAATGGAGAAAGACAATGAAACAGATACTGTAACCTTTAGAATGGAGAAAGACAATGAAACAGATACTGTAACCTTTAGAATGGAGAAAGACAATGAAACAGATACTGTAACCTTTAGAATGGAGAAAGACAATAAAGCAGCACCCTTTTAAGATTGATTGGAGCAACTGCAAGGTAATGATACAAAGCTTCATTAAGATGGTATCAAGACCATGAAACACATACAGCACAGTAGCTTTAGAAACTGCCAATTTGGTGCAATATGAGCTGTCAGAGTTAGCACTAGCTCCACAGCTTCCAGAGTGTGTGGGCTTTTCTTTATTCCTCCAAACACACGGCGTACTTCACGGAAGACGGAGAGATAGAGACAAAGGGCTGGAGAGAGGACAGTGGGAAAGAAAGGGGGGGAGGAGATATAGAGATAGGGAGAGAGAAAGAGAGAGGACACAGAGAGAAAGAGAGGGGGGGAGGAGATATAGAGATAGAGATAGGGAGAGAGAAAGAGAGAGGACACAGAGAGAAAGAGAGGGGGAGGAGATATAGAGATAGGGAGAGAGAAAGAGAGAGGACACAGAGAGAAAGAGAGGGGGAGGAGATATAGAGATAGGGAGAGAGAAAGAGAGAGGACACAGAGAGAAAGAGAAGGGGGAGGAGATATAGAGATAGGGAGAGAGAAAGAGAGAGGACACAGAGAGAAAGAGAGGGGGGGAGGAGATATAGAGATAGGGAGAGAGAAAGAGAGAGGACATAGAGATAGGGAGAGAGAAAGAGAGAGGACACAGAGAAAAGAGAGGGGGAGGAGATATAGAGATAGGGAGAGAGAAAGAGAGAAGACACAGAGAGAAAGAGAGGGGGAGGAGATATAGAGATAGGGAGAGAGAAAGAGAGAGGACACAGAGAGAAAGAGAGGGGGAGGAGATATAGAGATGGGGAGAGAGAAAGAGAGAGGACACAGAGAGAAAGAGAGGGGGAGGAGATATAGAGATAGGGAGAGAGAAAGAGAGAGGACACAGAGAGAAAGAGAGGGGGGAGGAGATATAGAGATAGGGAGAGAGAAAGAGAGAGGACACAGAGAGAAAGAGAGGGGGGAGGAGATATAGAGATAGGGAGAGAGAAAGAGAGAGGACACAGAGAGAAAGAGAGGGGGGGGAGGAGATATAGAGATAGGGAGAGAGAAAGAGAGAGGACACAGAGAGAAAGAGAGGGGGGGAGGAGATATAGAGATAGGGAGAGAGAAAGAGAGAGGACACAAAGAGAAAGAGAAATACGGAGATGTATACCCTGAAAACTCGTACGAATTTCCCGAAAATTCTTCATTTAGCTGGCAGTGTTTTGGACCAGGGCTTGCATTAATTCATGCATTAAGGTGTAAGATTTCCCTCTGGCTATCACACGTGTTCCTCAACAGCTAGGAAACACCAGTCCCCATGTCTGTCCATCTGCCAGCTAAAAGAATAGAGTTCTGCTACAGTCCCCATATCTGTCCATCTGCCAGCTAAAAGAATACAGTTCTGCTACAGTCCCAGTGAGCCACTCAGAATAGCCAAGGCCTATTGTTCAGTAGGTCTCCTATAGATGTCAAACAGTGTCATGCTGTTGTTAGTCTGATCTCAGCTTGTATCAGGGAGATGGAGGTGCACATTAAACAGTGTCATGCTGTTCGTCTGATCTCAGCTTGTATCGGGGAGATGGAGGTGCACATTAAACAGTGTCATGCTGTTCGTCTGATCTCAGCTTGTATCGGGAGATGGAGGTGCACATTAAACAGTGTCATACTGTTCGTCTGATCTCAGCTTGTATCGGGAGATGGAGGTGCACATTAAACAGTGTCATGCTGTTCGTCTGATCTCAGCTTGTATCGGGGAGATGGAGGTGCACATTAAACAGTGTCATGCTGTTCGTCTGATCTCAGCTTGTATCGGGAGATGGAGGTGCACATTAAACAGTGTCATGCTGTTCGTCTGATCTCAGCTTGTATCGGGGAGATGGAGGTGCACATTAAACAGTGTCATGCTGTTGTTCGTCTGATCTCAGCTTGTATCGGGGAGATGGAGGTGCACATTAAACAGTTGGATGATAGATACTGTAAATACAATTTAAAATATCCTTTCCAGATTTAAATGATTTATCAAAACTTGTATTTTTCTAATTTTCTAATTATGCCCGTCATGTTGTCCAAGAGGGAATTTGTGTTTGTGCATTAGTGTTTCTCTACGTGTTTGGATATAATTGTCTCTATTTCGTTTGGTTGTTCCTGAGGGCATTGCGAGGCTTAAGGAAGATCACTCTCTGACTTAATGTTGGTTGTTCCTTTCCCTTCCCGCTCCAGGCTGTAACTTAATTAACCATGGGACTGTGTCGTTGCGTGGTGAAGCTTGTCCCCAGCTCCCTCCACTTCTTCTCCATCACTTCCTCTTGTCCCCAGCTCCATCCACTTCTTCTCCATCACTTCCTCTTGTCCCCAGCTCCCTCCACTTCTTCTCCATCACTTCCTCTTGTCCCCAGGTCCATCCACTTCTTCTCCATCACTTCCTCTTGTCCCCAGCTCCATCCACTTCTTCTCCATCACTTCCTCTTGTCCCCAGCTCCCTCCACTTCTTCTCCATCACTTCCTCTTGTCCCCAGCTCCATCTCTCACACCCTTCAGCTTCCCCACCCCAACGCCTACAGTGCCTTCAGAAAGTATTCAAACCCCTTGACCTTTCCACATTGTCACGTTACACACTTATTCTAAAATGGATTCAATAGTTTACCCCCCTCATCAATCTACACACAATACCCCATAATGAAAAAGCAAAAACAATTTATTTTTGATTTTTGATCATTTAAAAAAAATTACATCTGAAATATCACATTTACATAAGTATTCAGACCCTTTACTCAGTATTTTGTTGAAGCACTTTTGGCAGCGACTACAGCATCGAGTCTTCAAATACACCTGTATTTGGGGAGTTTCTCCCATTCTTCTCTGCAGATCCTCTCAAGCTCTGTCATGTTGGATGGGGAGCGTCGCTGCACAGCTATTTTCAGGTCTCTCCAGAGATGTTTGATCGGTCCAGGCTTTGGCTGGGCCACTCAAGGATATTCAGAGACTTGTCCCGAAGCCACTCCTGCGTACGTCTTGGCTGTGTGCTTAAGGTTATTGTCCCGTAGAAAGGTAAACCTTCGCCCCAGTCGGAGGTCCTGACCGCCTTGGAGCAGGTTTTCATCAAGGATCTCTCTGAACTTTGCTCAGTTATTATTAGCCTCAATCCTAACTAGTCTCCCAGTCCCTGCCCCTGAAAACCATCCCCACAGCATGATGCTGCCACCACCATGGTTCACTGTAGGGATGGTGCCAGGTTTCCTCTAGACGTGACGCTTGACATTCAGGAAAAAAAGTCTAACCTTGGTTTCAGCAGAACAGATAATCTTGTTTCTCATGGTCTGAGAGTCTTTAGGTGCCTTTTGACTAACTCCAAGCAGGCTGTCATGTGCCTTTTACTGAGGAGTGGCTTCTGTCTGGCCACTCTACGATAAAGGCCTGATTGGTGGAGTGCTGCTGCAGAGATGGTTGTCTTTCTGGAAGGTTCTCCCATCTCCACAGAGGAACTCTAGAGCTCTGTCATAGTGACCATTGGGGTCTTGGTCACCTAGGTGTCCAAGGCCCTTCTCCCATGATTGCTCAGTTTGCCCAGGCGGCCAGCTCTAGGAAGAGTCTTGGTGGTTCCAAACTTCTTACATTTAAGAAAGATGGAGCCCACTGTTTTCTTGGGGAACTTCAAAGCTGTGGACATTTTTTGGTACCCTTCCTCAGATCTGTGCCTCGACACAATCCTGTCTCGGAGCTCTACGGCCAATTCCTTCGACCTCATGGCTTGGTTTATGCTCTGACATGCACTGTCAAATGTGGGACCTTATATAGAAAGGTGTGTGCCTTTCCAAATCATGTCCAATCAATTGAATTTACCACCAGTGGACTCCAATAAAGTTGGAGTCCACTTGAAGCATATCAAGGATGATCAGTGGAAACAGGATGCCCCTGAGCTCAATTTCGAGTCTCATAGCAAGGTGTCCGAATACTTATGTAAATAAGGTATTTCTGTTTATGTTTTTTTTTTTATACATTTGCAAACATTAAAAAAACAAATTTTTCACTTTGTAATTATGGGGTATTGTAGGTAGGTAGATAGATGGGCTGTTTACAGATGGGCTATAAACAGGTGCAGTGATCTGTAAGCTGCTCTGACAGCTGGTGCTTAAAGCTAGTGAGGGAGATGTGAGTCTCCAGCTTCAGAGATTTTTGCAATTCGTTCCAGTCATTGGCAGCAGAGAACTGGAAGGAAAGACGACCAAAGGAGGAATTGGCTTTGGGGGTGACCAGTGAGATATACCTGCTGGAGCGCGTGCTATGAGTGGGTGCTGCTATGGTGACCAGTGAGCTGAGATAAAGCGGGGCTTTACCGAGCAGAGACTTGTAGATAACCTGTAGCCAGTGGGTTTGGCGACGAGTATGAAGCGAGGGCCAGCCAACGAGAGCGTACAGGTCGCAATGGTGGGTAGTATATGGGGCTTTGGTGACAAAACGAATGGCACTGTGATAGACTGCATCCAGTTTGTTGAGTAGATTGTTGGAGGCTATTTTATAGATGACATCACTGAAGTCGAGGATCGGTAGGATGGTCAGTTTTACAAGGGTATGTTTGGCAGCATGAGTGAAGTATGCTTTGTTGCGATATAGGAAGCCGATTCTAGATTTAATTTTGGATTGGAGATGCTTAATGTGAGTCTGGAAGGAGAGTTTACAATCTAACCAGACACACAGGTATTTGTAGTTGTCCACGTATTCTAAGTCAGAGCCGTCCAGAGTAGTGATGCTGGACGGGCGAACAGGTGCGGGCAGTGATCGATTGAATAGCATGCATTTAGTTTTACTTGCGTTTAAGAGCAGTTGGAGGCCACGGAAGGAGAGTTGTATGGCATTGAAGCTCGTCTGGAGGTTTGTTAACACAGTGTCCAATGAAGGGCCAGAAGTATACAGAATGGTGTTGTCTGCGTAGAGGTGGATCAGAGAATCACCAGCAGCAAGAGCAATAAGAGATGCTCTACAGATGGTCATACTATCAACAAACTGTCTGCTTGAGATTTTCCACATGAGTTATTTCTGTCATGTTTGGAGAGATGATTAGAGAATGAAAGTGGGGAGATACTGCTAATTGGGATTAATTATGTGTTGGATATTTTCTACTTCTGGTGTATGTTGTTAGTGGTCGCCTGGGGCGTCATGCACCCCCAAAATCTGAGGGGGCACAAAGTACGTGATTATGGCTGGAGGATGGTCCGGAGAGGGGCTAGGCCCCCCATCTAGAAGTTTGAAAATGTTGCATTTTTCAAACACCCAAAACACCTTACTCCTGCAATAGAGCCATAATCATTATGCTTAATTCTATGTCAAAATTAGGTTTCTTTTTCTGCATGTCTAAGCATAACTCTTTATCCTCCTGACTGATGGTTCTTTTGTTAAAGGAACCAAATATGCTTCTCTGCATCTTTGCTCAAATCTGGGTAAAAGATTGAAAGGAATATGAGTCTTATTCAGTACATAGTTATTGCCTGTTTTTCTAAATATCAACCTTGCCAGCAGGCACGCCGCTAAGATAATTAGACAAGCTAGCTCCTCTAACTTGATTGATATTCTGAAATGGAACGGTAGATAGTTATGAAGTTGGTAGATTGGGAACCTATCTGGGCTAAAGCCAACTTCATACAATTGCTAGGTAGCTAGCAGTATTACAGAGAAACAAACAGAACAAAACAAAAACAGATTTTTTTTTAACAGGACAAATAACAGGGGGCACCTGCCACTGCGCCCCCTATGGCCATGACACATGTGGTGCGCGCATGTGTGTCTGTGTGTGCGTATGCGTGCATCGGTGGAGCCTGGTGGGAGGAGCTAGAGGAGGATGGGCTCATTTTAATGTCTGGAATGGAATTAATGGAACGGTATCAAACAAATGAAACAGATAAAAACCTTGACTCCGTTCCATGAATGCTATTCCAGCCATTACAATGAGCCCGTCCTCCTATAGCTCCTCCCACCAGCCTCCTATGGCGTGCATTTGTCTATGTGTATTTGTGTAGGTATGTGTAATGTGTGTGTGTGTGTTTATACTATAGGTGTGTGTGTAATGAGTGTGTGTGTTTATACTGTAGGTGTGTGTGTAATGAGTGTGTGTGTTTATACTGTAGGTGTGTGTGTAATGTGTGTGTGTGTGTGTTTATACTGTAGGTGTGTGTGTAATGTGTGTGTTTGTACTCTAGGTTTGTGTGTAATTTGTGTGTATTTATACTGTTGGTGTGTGTGTGTGTGTGTTTGTGATCAGCTATGCAAAAAATGTGTTGCTGCCGCAGACGAAATGCCAAATACTCTCTTAACCACTCATCTCTCATTTTCACATTCAACTATTTAATTTCTCCCAGGTATACTTTTTTATCCCTTACCAAATAAAAGCTTTTTTCCTGTCTGCCTTACCAAATAAAAGCTTTTTTCCTGTCTGCCTTACCAAATAAAAGCTTTTTTCCTGTCTGCCTTACCAAATAAAACCTTTTTTCCTGTCTGCCTTACCAAATAAAACCTTTTTTCCTGTCTGCCTTACCAAATAAAACCTTTTTTCCTGTCTGCCTTACCAAATAAAACCTTTTTTCCTGTCTGCCTTATCAAATAAAACCTTTTTTCCTGTCTGCCTTACCAAATAAAACCTTTTTTCCCCTCGATGGGTTATGGATACAAAGACACCAAGGTTGCGTCCCAAACGGCACACTACTCCCTATATAGTGCAAACAAATCCTACTTACCAGTGCAATATAAAGGGAGTAGTGTACCTAAGGAATAGGGTTCCATTTGGGACATAGTCCAAAAATCCATGTGGAGCATTAGGATGCACTCCAGAAAGCTTTGCGTACGGGGCTGAGCATCTTTGAAATGCTGTGGTTCGGACTTATGAGTCTGTTACAGCTCATGTGGTTCACTGATCATTTCCATTAGAGCAGATTTGACTAAATAACTTAGCAGGTGTTGAAGGGAGAGGATCTGATCACAAGCACCATTTCTGATCCACTAGTTGAGTTGGAAATGAAATATTCAACCTCCCTCTTCTCTAATTTACTGCACTTAAAAAAGCATTGACAACATGCTCCTCTCCTACTCCTCTTCCTCCTACTCCTCTTCCTCCTTCTCCTCCTCCTCCTACTCCTCCTTCTCTTCCTCCTCCTCTCCTCCTTATCCTCTTCCTCCTCCTTCTCTCCTACTCTTCTTCCTCCTATTCCTCTCCTCTTCCTCCTCATCCTCTTCCTCCTTCTCCTCTCCTCCTTCTCCTCCTCCTCCTCCTCCTCCTCCTCCTCCCCCTCCTCTCCCTCATTCTCCACTTCCTCTTTCTCCTCTTCCTCCTACTCCTTTTCCTCCTTCTCCTCTTCCTTCTCCTCTCATCCTTCTCCTCTTCCTCCTTCTCCTCTCCTCCTACTCCCCTGCCTCCTTCTCCTCCTCCTCTTCCTCCTTCTCCTCTCCTCCTACTCCTCTTCCTACTTCTTCTTCTCCTCCTCCTCTTCCTCCTTCTCCTCTCCTCCTTCTCCTCTTCCCCCCCCTTCTCCTTCCCTTCCTCCTCCTCTCCTCCTCCTCCTCTCCTCCTCCTCCTCTTCCTCCTCCTCCTCCTCCTCCTCCTCCTCCCCCCCCTCCTCTCCTCATTCTCCACTTCCTCTTTCTCCTCTTCCTCCTACTCCTTTTCCTCCTTCTCCTCTTCCTTCTCCTCTCATCCTTCTCCTCTTCCTCCTTCTCCTCTCCTCCTACTCCCCTGCCTCCTTCTCCTCCTCCTCTTCCTCCTTCTCCTCTCCTCCTACTCCCCTGCCTCCTTCTCCTCCTCCTCTTCCTCCTTCTCCTCTCCTCCTTCTCCTCTTCCCCCTTCTCCTTCCCTTCCTCCTCCTCTCGTCCTCCTCCTCTCCTCCTCCTCCTCTTCCTCCTCCTCCTCTTCCTACTCATATTGCATTTAATTCTACGGGGGAGAAATAAAAACTAATTCATGATCTTTATTTATCCCTGTCTGCTCTGACGTTTGCACACACTCCCATGCCATGCCCTTTGCCCTTTGCCCTTTGCCATTTGCCAAACACAATGTAAACATAGTAATGTTAATGCTTCAAGTAGAGAGTAAAACATTAAATAATGTTTTCAATTTGTATCAGACGTGCAGACTGGGAATATTGAAAAACACATAATTTGGCCTTGAATGACTCCATAACATTTTCCAATTTACTTTACAACACTTTCTCCTTTATAAAGCAACATAACATCTTTATAGAATTATATATTTAAGCACATCAGCATTATGGCTTGATTTTTTCATCACTATCAACCCCTTCAACTTTCTGCCTGTATATGACTGGATTTTCCGTCACATAAAATGTACAGAGGTTGTGTTCTGAGGTTCCATGACAGTGTTCTGAGAGGCAAGCATGGTCAGTGGACACACACAATGCCTTTCTGTCCTGTTACGCTTGAATTTTCCCAGGAGCCTCCCAAATGCACTACTGTAACCAAAGCCTGGTAAGAGAAACAGGACTTCAAGAGAGAGATCAGCTCATGATCGAGAGGAGAGGAGAGAGAAAGAGAGAGCTCTACAGGGTTCTATATCCACCAGCACACTTCATTCTCTCACGCAAGTCAGTAAAGCCTGACAACCTCTCCACAAACACGAGTCCCACCGCCTCGCCACGTCATCGTGGAAAGCGGCTTTTAGTAGAGACATACAAATGAAATTGACCCAATCTGCCACAGAGAGATACATTTATGATGCTAAGAATGGGATGATGACACCCCCCCAAATCCCAATAGAAAGATGAAGAGGTCTTATTTTTGTATGTTTGTATAGAGGCCTCAAAATAACACATAATTGGTTCATGCATAGGCTACATGCTGACTGAGGCCTGCTTTGATCTACTTCCACACCAACATAATCCCATGATTTAATCATCCAGGCCTGTAAAAAAATTCAACAATAACCTGATTATAATGTCAGAGCAGTGGGATCTCAAGAAATGTTTCGTAAAGGGGCTCTTCAGCTGTCCTTTATTGGTTCCAGATAGCACCTTTTTTTCTCAGAGGGCTCTATTTTAACAAACCTAACGCAATGGTAAATCTTTGTGCTGGCAGTAGTGCTATACGTGTGTCAGTGTGTCAGAAATCAATTTGGCATTTTCACAGCGGGAATTATGGGCACAGTGGCTGGCGGTGGGGTGAAAGGGCTGGGTTTTGATGAATAGATAAGTTGTAGGTGTGTCAAGGCTTGGCCCTTCACTGGCCAATCAGAATATGCTCCATGGCTAAATATGTGATTGCATCAAGTTGTGTATTTACAGTCTTTTATTATCAACTCCAATTCTAATGTTTGTCCATTATAAATAGCCTACAGAATCAAAATAACAAAATCTTGGCCCATCCCATATTTGCTAATATGTTGAACATGTTTGCGGTCCATATTGTTCTAAGAAGTCTAATTGCATAGCTTCAACATTAAAATACAGTGCCTTCAGAAAGTAATCATACCCCTCGACTTATTTCTTGATTTATTCCAAACTTACAGTACAATAAAAATAAGCTATTTCTAAATAGGATCGGGTCAGAATCATGATATCCCTTATTGCCTAAGGCCAAGGGCTCTTTAGTGCTGGCAGTAGTGTTATAGGTTCGGGGGTGTGTTAGAAATATTTGAGCCTTTTTCACAGCGGGAATTATGGGAGCAGTAGCTGGCAGTGGAGTGAAAGGGCTGGGTTTTGATGAATGAACAAGTTGTGTGTGTGTGTGTGTGTGTGTGTGTGTGTGTGGAGGCTTACACTGGCCAATCAGAATGTGCTCCACAGCTAAATATGTGGTTGCTTCAAGTCTTTTATGTATTGCGTTGTCATCAACTCCAATTAGAATATTAGTCGGTTATAGTCTAGTTCATTAATTAGCCCACCCAATATTTGCTAAATATGTTGAACATATTTGCAGTCAACATGATTCTAATTGCATTGCTTCAATATGGAAATGCATGGTTAAACAGGCTATAGCATTAGCACTGATATAGGGGCTAGGCCTACTGTAAATTGCATTCTGGACATGGAAATGCCAAACATACACTGTAATGGAAAAACTGTAAATTATACAGTAATTTGGGGGTATTGTCAACAGTAAAACACTCTGAAATATTTTACTGCAGCATATTGTAAATTATAGTGCATTGTGGGAAAATGTTGTTGGCAGGGCAAATAATTGCTATATTTCGAGTGGTACTGTAATTCCACCCCACAGAAAACAGTACCATACCATATCTTTGGAGAGTCAAAAACTCTTTGACCTCTACTGGGTGCATGGTATTGTTGATTCTGGCTCTTTAACATATCTATATCTTTAACATATTTTGCAACATGCCTTGTAAGAAGCTATATTTGTTGTACCCATGGGTAAGAATGCTGTACCAATTTGACTCGTATTTATAGTGCCCCATTAACTTTTAAAGGGGACAGATTGGAGTGGCAACCAGTCAACCTTAAGCATTTAGCCATGTCCTTCTGGTCTGTTTTGCCCTGTAGTCGAAGGCAGTTTGGAAGCCTTCAAGTCCTCTAGTAGTGCAAGGGATATAAAACACCAAAAATTCATGAATATACCTGTATAATGTGTAAACATTTACCTAGCAACCAACCTGCTTGCAACAATCCCTTGTAATTACGGTGAAATACTGTGAAATACAAAACGCTCCCATCAATGAATTTCACTCATTCACTCCAACTATGGTAGCGCGTTTAATTTTTATATTTTTTACAGTATAATATAGTCCCTTTTAGGTATTGTACTGTGTGTCATTACACATTACTTGCTTTTTATATTACAGTATGTCACACCCTGACCTTAGTTATCTTTGTTTTCTTTATTATTTTGGTTAGGTCAGGGTGTGACGAGGGTGGTGTGTGGGTTTTGACTTGTCTAGGGTTTTTTGTATATCTATGGGGTTTTTGTATTGTCTAGGTAAATGTAGGTCTATGGTGGCCTGAATTGGTTCCCAATCAGAGACAGCTGCATTGTTGTCTCTGATTTGGGATCCTATTTAGGTTGCCATTTCCATTTTGGTTTTTGTGGGTTATTGTCTATGTGTAGCGTCATGTCAGCACTCGGTTTAGTATAGCGTCATGTCAACACTCGGTTTAGTATAGCGTCATGTCAGCACTCGGTTTAGTATAGCGTCATGTCAGCACTCGGTTTAGTATAGCGTCATGTCAGCACTCGGTTTAGTATAGCGTCATGTCAGCACTCGGTTTAGTATAGCGTCATGTCAGCACTCGGTTTAGTATAGCGTCATGTCAGCACTCGGTTTAGTATAGCGTCACGTTCGTGTTGTTAGTTTGGTTAAGTGGTCTTCGTTAATTAAAGAAGAATGTATTCTTATCACGCTGCGCCTTGGTCTCATCATTACGACGAACGTGACACAGTAGGTGTAGTGTAATATAAAATATATAATTTTACCTGCCACTGAGTTGCCTGTAAACAACTGTCAAATTCACTGTAACCCCTTTACAATGTACGGTAACCCTACAATTGGCTACATTTTTGTTGTAACTATGCCTATCTAGTTGTTTTGATTGGCTTCAACATAAATATTTGTCTACACACATTGCATTAACATTGAAAAAATGCACTGCATGTTCGAGACTTGGACAATGCCCAAACACAATAATAAGATCAGCCTACAATCGCCATTGATATGGCCTGTTAATGACTTTACTACATGAAAGGTAAAACGAACATGCAAATAGCCTAAGCTGCAAGTGGATTCAGCACGAAGGACAGCGATCGGAATTCCCGCAATTTGACAATTAGGTCCAACAGAGGAAAGTGGAGTATGCGTTTTTTTCTGACAAAAGGAAAAACAATATGCAGTCTTTAATAAAAATCCCTAAACAGGCTTCCTACTGTTACTGATACCTTTCATGCAATGGTCATCGCACATGAGTCCCGACTTTACAGAAGCTGGACAAAAATAATGTCCTATATTAAAAGGGGATTTCGTTGACTGTTTTGCTGTCTGTTTTGCTGCTCATGATATTTTAATAAAACATTGGTGATGAATCAATAAGGCTACAAAACCATAACCAATCACGTTACGCTATGACCAGTTTTTGCCTGTCTTAAATATCTCTCTCTTGTTGAGCACGAAAAATTGGCATATTGGCGCACGTTTTTCAGGACACACCTAAAATATTTCCACACCTCAGCACAAGCGAGCTGATGTTAGACAGGTAAATGACCAACCCTGGAGTATTTACAACGAGGAAATTGCAAACGAACATGTTTGATACTTGCGCCTCCTTAGGGGACAGTAGAAAATAGAGCCCAGAGTGTATATTGAACTTTATACAATGGGTTGGTCTGATCCTGAATGCTGATTGGTTAAAAGCGCATTCCAACCGGTGTCTATTCCACAAGTTACCACCGGCTAAACCTATGACATTAAAAGGCCTGTTCCATCTGACTGCGCAATCCACTGTCTCATCAGCCCAGGCAGGGAAGTTATAAACTTGATCTCCACAATAAAAAACATCTGGACATGATCCCACATTTCTTTTACACTAACATTTAGTTTTCAACAGATTTGTATTTGTGTAAACTTTGCTGTCTGATTCTCCAACATTTTAAACCATGTTTCAATATTCAAATTCGATCTCCAGCTGTCAAATCAAATTTTATTGGTCACATACACATACACATGGTTAGCCGGTGTTATTGTGAGTGTATCCAAATAATAATATCCAAATAACTTAACTAGAAAACAGCTTAAACAAATGCAGCTACTGTTGTTATTCTGTGTGCACTGTTTGATGTGACTGTAGGTTAACCATGGTTGGTCAGCTAGCAAGCAAGGGATTAGAACGTTGCCAGCCAATGGAACGTTTAGAACGAACGACTGGGTCGCGTCCGTAGATACAGAACAAAAAGGACCGGGAGGTCCGTGGGGCGACACACAATTGGCCTAGCGTCGTCCGGGTTAGGGAGGGTTTGGCCGGTAGGGATATCCTTGTCTCATCGGGCACCAGCGACTCCTGTGGTGGGCCGGGCACTAACAAAGGTTGCCAGGTGCACAGTGTTTCCTCCGACACATTGGTGCGGCTGGCTTCCGGGTTGGAGGCACGCTGTGTTAAGAAGCAGTGCGGCTTGGTTGGGTTGTGTTTCGGAGGATGCATGGCTTTCGACCTTCGTCTCTCCTGAGCCCGTACGGGAGTTGTAGCGATGAGACAAGATAGTATTTACTGACAATTGGATACCACGAAAAGGGGATAAAATAAAAAATCAAATAAATGTTTTTAATTAAAATATGTCAATCAGTATTTCAACATGTTGGTAACCTGTTGTATAAAAGTGATGATTCCCTCAAAGCCATTGCTTGGAGGATATATTGGCATGGTTTGCTGGGCCTCGACTTCCTCTCGGGTCTAACAACACCCGTGCCAATATATCCTCCAAACACTGGTTTCTCTGGTATTATCACTCAAGTAGAATATCTACAGTACCCATTTCTTCATCTGACTGTTAAAGTGCAAAGAAGTACAATTTGAGGACAATGATTCAGAAGATGATTGCCTGTTCATTTTTATTGACGTTTAAGAAAAATAGACACTTCGAATTCCATCTTGACAAAAATGTGATTTTCTGCTTATTCTTATTTAAATCTCAGTCTCTTTTCTTGTTAGTTTCTTTTATAAATTTGAATGTCTGAAAATCTTCTCCACCTTGTCTACTGATATTCTGTGAAAGTCATTTTGAATGTTCTGTCCAAAACAGATGCCTCTGTAAACTATTAAATCAAATGCATGCATGTTCATTGTTTGATATGCCTATTCCGCATTTCTGCAGCACAAAAATCCTCCTCATCATCACCATTATCATCACCACCATGATGATCACCACCACCATCATTATCATCATCACCACCATTATCATCACCACCATGATGGTCACAATTATCATCATCATCACCACCTTGATGATCACCACCACCATCATTATCATCATCATTGCTAGCAGCATACCACCCTGCATACCACTGCTGGCTTGCTTCTGAAGCTAAGCAGGGTTGGTTCTGGTCAGTCCTTGGATGGGAAACCAGATGCTGCTAGAAGTGGTGTTGGAGGGCCAGTAGGAGGCACTCTTTCCACTGGTCTAAAAAATATCCCAATGCCCCAGGGCAGTGATTGGGGACACTGCCCTGTGTAGGGTGCCGTCTCTCGGATGGGACGTTAAATGGGTGTCCTGACTCTCTGAGGTCATTAAAGATCCCATGGTACTTATCGTAAGAGTAGGGGTGTTAACCCCGGTGTCCTGGCTAAATTCCCAATCTGACCCTCAAACCATCACGGTCACCTAATATCCCCAGTTTACAATTGGCTCATTCATCCCCCTCCTCTCCCCTGTAACTATTCCCCAGGTTGTTGCTGTAAATGAGAATGTGTTCTCAGTCAACTTACCTGGTAAAATAATGGATAAATAAAAATAAATCATCATCATCACCACCATTATCATCATCATCATCACCACCACCACCACCATCATTTTGATGCTATCCTTGCTCTTTCTGATGTTAATGTATTTGAGGGAGCAACTCTTTCTTGTTCAAAGACAGATGATGAATCTCCATTTGTACAGTGATGTTTATAACGTTTTTTACCCTTCCAGAAATGTATAGTTTCTGCTATTCAACTGAAGGTCAATGAATTACTGAAATCTGCAGCCTCGTTATTATTATGTTTGTGTTTTGTTCTACTGTCCAGCCAATAAAAACTTTAAAACATATTACTCTACATGGTGAAATGACTTTTCTTAAGGAATTGTTTGCACTGATATTTGTGGCAGTCACTGTAAGAATAAAATACATACAAAAACGTTTTTTTTTGGTGACTTGGTCTTGCATCCTTCTAGAATTATCTTTTTGCATCTTGCATCTTCTTGTCTTAGCTTTGACTCCCTTTTGAGAATCCTAAGGTGCAGTAAAGTATTATTTTAATGATAGACAAATACAGATTGGGATGTTCTGGCATTGTAACGATGGATCTCACTCCCTCCAGCCCACTTTACAGTATTTATGCAGTAACCATTTTCTTATGGTTGAATAAACCCACATAATGCTTCTGGGAGCTGTACCAGGTAGAATCTCCTCACAGGTTAATGCTTCCAATTTTGAGAAGGTGTCATGCGCGTGGTGTGCAGGCAGCAGTTTAAATTGATTCTGGAACACAATACTGATGTAGTGTTCCCTTGACTCTCTGTCCCCAGAGGTTAGATTAAAATGATTGACAATTGAACCCTGTTGCAAAGTCTCTGAGTGTCAGAGGAAGTGGATGGAGTGTTACACAAGTGTATAATGGATACTCAGAGTCTGTCAGACAGGGTACTCTATAAGTGATACTCAGAGTCTGTCAGATAGGATATGATATAATGGATACTCTGAGTCTGTCAGACAGGGTACTCTAATGGAAACCCTGAGTCTGTCAGACAGGGTACTCTATAAGTGATACACTGAGTCTGTCAGATAGGGTACTCTATAAGTGATACTCTGAATCTGTCAGACAGGGTACTCTATAATAGATACTCTGAGTCTGTCAGATAGGATACGATATAATGGAAACCCTGAGTCTGTCAGACAGGGTACTCTATAAGTGATACGCTGAGTCTGTCAGATAGGATACGATATAATGGATACCCTGAGTCTGTCAGACACGGTACTCTATAAGGGATCATTTGAGTCTGTCAGACAGGGTACTCAATAATGGATACTCTGAATCTGTCAGACTGGTTATTTGGCATTGGTGGATTCTAATCAGGAACAATTTTTGTTTTGTTTTACCATGTGACCTGTCCAGGAAAGACTCTTGATAACAAACAACCGTAATCACATTAATTTAATTTAATTTTTATTTATTATTTCACCTTTATTTAACCAGGTAGGCAAGTTGAGAACAAGTTCTCATTTACAATTGCGACCTGGCCAAGATAAAGCAAAGCAGTTCGACACATACAACGACACAGAGTTACACATGGAGTAAAACAAATATACAGTCAACAATACAGTAGAAACAAGTCTATATACAATGTGAGCAAATGAGGTGAGATAATTGAGGTAAAGGCAAAAAAAGGCCATGCTGGCAAAGTAAATACAATATAGCAAGTAAAACACTGGAATGGTAGATTTGCAGTGGAAGAATGTGCAAAGTAGAAATAAAAACAAGGAGCAAAATGAATAAATAAAATAAAATAAATACAGTAGGGAAAGAGGTAGTTGTTTGGGCTAAATTATTAGTGCGCAATGTACAGGTGCAGTAATCTGTGAGCTGCTCTGACAGCTGGTGCTTAAAGCTAGTGAGAGAGATAAGTGTTTCCAGTTTCAGAGATTTTTGTAGTTCGTTCCAGTCATTGGCAGCAGAGAACTGGAAGGAGAGGCAGCCAAAGAAGGAATTGGTTTTGGGGGTGACCAGAGAGATATACCTGCTGGAGCACGTGCTACAGGTGGGTGATGCTATGGTGACCAGTGAGCTGAGATAAGGGGGGACTTTACCTAGCAGGGTCTTGTAGATGACATGGAGCCAGTGGGTTTGGCGACGAGTATAAAGCGAGGGCCAGCCAACGAGAGCGTACAGGTCGCAATGCTGGGTAGTATATGGGGCTTTGGTGATAAAACGGATGGCACTGTGATAGACTGCATCCAATTTGTTGAGTAGGGTATTGGAGGCTATTTTGTAAATGACATCGCCGAAGTCGGGGATTGGTAGGATGGTCAGTTTTACAAGGGTATGTTTGGCAGCATGAGTGAAGGATGTTTTTTTGTGAAATAGGAAGCCAATTCTAGATTTAACTTTGGATTGGAGATGTTGGTGTGGGTCTGGAAGGAGAGTTTACAGTCTAACCCGACACCTAGGTATTTGTAGTTGTCCACGTATTCTAAGTCAGAGCCGTCCAGAGTAGTGATGTTGGGCAGGTGCAGGCAGCGATTGGTTGAAGAGCATGCATTTAGTTTTACTTGTTCTTAAGAGCAATTGGAGGCTACGGAAGGAGTGTTGTGTGGCATTGAAGCTTGCCTGGAGGGTTGTTAACACAGTGTCCAAAGAAGGGCCAGAAGTATACGGAATGGTGTCGTCTGCGTAGAGGTGAATCAGAGACTCACCAGCAACAAGAGCGACATCATTGATGTATACAGAGAAGAGAGTCGGTCCAAGAATTGAACCCTGTGGCACCCCCATAGAGACTGCCAGAGGTCCGGACAGCAGACCCTCCGATTTGACACACTGAACTCTATCAGAGAAGTAGTTGGTGAACCAGGCGAGGCAATCATTTGAGAAACCAAGGCTGTCGAGTCTGACCATGAGGATGTGGTGATTGACAGAGTCGAAAGCCTTGGCCAGAGCAATGAATACGGCTGCACAGTAATGTTTCTTATTGATCTTTGGGAATCTCAGACGACACGAAAGAGAGGTTGAACAGGCTAGTAAATAGGGATGGCAACAATTTTGGCAGATCATTTTAGAAAGAAAGGGTCCAGATTGCATAGCCCGGCTGATTTGTAGGGGTCCAGATTTTGCAGCTCTTTCAGAACATCAGCTGACTGGATTTGGGAGAAGGAGAAATGGGGAAGGCTTGGGCGAGTTGCTGTTGGGGGTGCAGTGCTGTTGACCGGGGTAGGGGTAGCCAGGTGGTAAGCATGGCCAGCTGTAGAAAAATGCTTATTGAAATTCTCAATTGTAGTGGATTTATCAGTGGTGACAGTGTTTCCTATCTTCAGTGCAGTGGGCAGCTGGGAGGAGGTGATCTTATTCTCCATGGACTTTACAGTGTCCCAGAACTTTTTTGAGTTAGTGTTGCAGGAAGCAAATTTCTGATTGAAAAAGCTAGCCTTAGCTTTTCTAACTGCCTGTGTATAATGGTTTCTAGCTTCCCTGAAAAGCTGCATATCATGGGGGCTGTTCGATGCTAATGCAGAACGCCATAGGATGTTTTTGTGTTGGTTAAGGGCAGTCAGGTCTGGGGAGAACCAAGGGCTATATCTGTTCCTGGTTCTACATTTCTTGAATGGGGCATGCTTATTTAAGATTGTTGGGAAGGCATTTAAAAAAAACAGGCATCCTCTACTGATGGGATGAGATCAATATCCTTCCAGGATACCCCGGCCAGGTCGATTAGAAAGGCCTGCTCGCTGAAGTGTTTCAAGGAGCGTTTGACAGTGATGAGTGGAGGTCGTTTGACCGATGCAGGCAATGAGGCAGTGATCACTGAGATCTTGGTTGAAGACAGCAGAGGTGTATTTAGAGGGCAAGTTGGTTAGGATGATATCTATGAGGGTGCCCATGTTTACGGCTTTGGGGAGGTACCTGGTAGGTTCATTGATAATTTGTGTGAGATTGAGGGCATCAAGCTTAGATTGTTTGATGGCTGGGGTGTTAAGCATGTTCCAGTTTGGGTCGCCTAGCAGCACGAGCTCTGAAGATAGATGGGGGGCAATCAGTTCACATATGGTGTCCAGAGCACAGCAGGGGACAGAGGGTGGTCTATAGCAGGTGGCAACGGTGAGAGACTTGTTTTTAGAGAGGTTTATTTTTAAAAGTAGAAGTTCAAATTGTTTGGGTACAGACCTGGATAGTAGGACAAAACTCTGCAGGCTATCTTTGCAGTAGATTGCAACACCGCCCCGATTGGCAGTTCTATCTTGTCTGAAAATGTTGTAGTTAGGGATGAAAATTTCAGAATTGTTGATGGTCTTCCTAAGCCAGGATTCAGACACAGCTAGAACATCCGGGTTAAAACAATACATTCCAACTACTTCATATAAAACTGAAGTAGTGGCTTAAGATAATGGACAGTAATTATGATCTATAACAAGGCCCTATACATATGGTATCCATTGTCTCTGCCACACACGTAGAGACCAAGCCACCAAATCACCTAGACTCTGAGACAGAGCAACCAAATCACCTAGACTCTGAGACCAAGCCACCAAATCACCTAGACTCTGATACCAAGCCACACATCCCCTGGACTCTGAGACCAAGCCACCAAATCACCTATGCTCTGAGACCAAGACACCAAATCACTTAGACTCTGAGACCAAGCCACCAAATCACCTATGCTCTGAGACCAAGACACCAAATCACCTAGACTCTGAGACCAAGCCACCAAATCACCTAGACTCTGAGACAGAGCAACCAAATCACCTAGACTCTGAGACCAAGCAACCAAATCACCTAGATTCTGAGACCAAGCCACCAAATCACCTAGACTCTGATACCAAGCCACACATCCCCTGGACTCTGAAACCAAGCCACCAAATCACCTATGCTCTGAGACCAAGCCACCAAATCACCTAGACTCTCAGACCAAGTCATCAAAACACCTAGACTCTGAGACCAAGCCACCAAATCACCTAGACTCTGATACCAAGCAACACATCACCTGGACTCTGAGACCAAGCCAAATAACCACCTAGGCTCTGAGACCAAGCCACCAAATCACCTAGGCTCTGAAACCAAGCAACCAAATCACCTAGACTCTGAAACAAAGCAGCCAAAACACCTAGACTCTGAGACCAAGTCACCAAATCACCTAGATTCTGAGACCAAGCCACCAATTCACCTAGACGCTGAGACCAAGCCACCAAAACATCTAGACACTGAGACCAAGCCACCAAATCACCGAGATTCTGAGACCAAGCAACCAAATCACCTAGACTCTGAGTCCAAGTCACCAAATCACCTAGATTCTTAGACCAAGCCACCAAATCACCAATACTCTGAGACCAAGCCACCAAATCACCTATGCTCTGAGACCAAGCCACCAAATCACCTAGACTCTCAGACCAAGTCATCAAAACACCTAGACTCTGAGACCAAGCAACACATCACCTGGACTCTGAGACCAAGCCAAATAACCACCTAGGCTCTGAGACCAAGCCACCAAATCACCTAGACTCTGAATCCAAGCCACCAAATCACCTAGGCTCTGAAACCAAGCAACCAAATCACCTAGATTCTGAAACAAAGCAACACATCACCTGGACTCTGAGACCAAGCCAAATAACCACCTAGGCTCTGAGACCAAGCCACCAAATCACCAATACTATGAGACCAAGCCACCAAAACACCTAGACTCTGAGACCAAGCCACCAAAACACCTAGACTCTGAGACCAAGCAACAAAAACACCTAGACTCTGAGAGCAAGCAACAAAAACAGCTAGATTCTGAGACCAAGCTACCAAATCACCTAGACTCTGAGACCAAGCCACCAAAACACCTAGACTCTGAGACCAAGCCACCAAATCACCTAGACTCTGAGACCAAGCCACCAAATCACCTAGACTCTGAGACCAAGCAACAAAAACACCTAGACTCTGAGACCAAGCCACCAAATCACCTAGACTCTGAGACCAAGCCACCAAAACACCTCTGAGACCAAGCCACCAAATCACCTAGATTCTGAGACCACCAAAACACCTAGACTCTGAGACCAAGCTACCAAAACACCTGGACTCTGAGACCAATTACACTCTGAGACCAAGCCACCAAATCAAAACACCTAGACTCTGAGACCAAGCCACCAAATCACCTAGACTCAAAGTCATCAAAACACCTAGACTCTGAGACCAAAAATCACCTAGACTCTGATACTGCAACACATCACCTGGACTCTGAGACCAAGCCAAATAACCACCTAGGCTCTGAGACCAAGCCACTGAAACAAAGCAGCCAAAACACCTAGCTCTGAGACCAAGTCACACCTAGATTCTGAGACCAAGCCACCAATTCTGAGACCAAAAAACATCTAGACACTGAGACCAAGCCACCAAATCACCGAGATTCTGACCAAGCCACCAAAACCTAGAGACCAGACTCTGAGAGACCAAGCCACCAAATCACCGAGATTCTGAGACCAAGCCAAGTCACCAAATCAAAACCAATACACCTAGACTCTGAGACCAAGCCACCAAGCCAAAAGACCACCACCAAATCACCTAGACTCTGAGACCAAGCCACCAAATCACCTACTATGAGACCAAGCCACCAAAACACCTCTGAGACCAAGCCACCAAAACACCTAGACTCTGAGACCAAGCAACAAAAACACCTAGACTCTGAGAGCAAGCAACAAAAACAGCTAGATTCTGAGACCAAGCTACCAAAACACCTAGACTCTGAGAGCAAGCAACAAAAACAGCTAGATTCTGAGACCAAGCTACCAAATCACCTAGACTCTGAGACCAAGCCACCAAAACACCTCTCTGAGACCAAGCCACCAAATCACCTAGACTCTGAGACCAAGCAACAAAAACACCTAGACTCTGAGACCAAGCCACCAAATCACCTAGACTCTGAGACCAAGCCACCAAAACACCTAGACTCTGAGACCAAGCCACCAAATCACCTAGATTCTGAGACCAATTACCAAAACACCTAGACTCTGAGACCAAGCTACCAAAACACCTGGACTCTGAGACCAATTACCAAAACACCTAGACTCTGAGACCAAGCCACCAAATCACCTAGACTATGTGGACAGTGATTCAAAGAAATGAACTACAAAAATCTCTGAAACTGGAAACACTTATCTCCCTCACTAGCTTTAAGCACCAACTGTCAGAGCAGCTCACAGATTACTGCACCTGTACATAGCCCACCTATAATTTAGCCCAAACAACTACCTCTTTCCCAACTGTATTTAATTAATTAATTAATTTTGCTCCTTTGCACCCCATTATTTTTATTTCTACTTTGCACATTCTTCCATTGCAAAACTACCATTCCAGTGTTTTACTTGCTATATTGTATTTACTTTGCCACCATGGCCTTTTTTGCCTTTACCTCCCTTCTCACCTCATTTGCTCACATCGTATATAGACTTGTTTATACTGTATTATTGGCTGTATGTTTGTTTTACTCCATGTGTAACTCTGTGTCGTTGTATCTGTCGAACTGCTTTGCTTTATCTTGGCCAGGTCGCAATTGTAAATGAGAACTTGTTCTCAACTTGCCTACCTGGTTAAATAAAGGTGAAATAAAAAAAATAAAAAAGAAGCACTACAGTCTAGTTATAGACTATCACTATGGCTCCTGTCAGGTCAAATGGGCCAAAACTCAGGGTTCTTATTATAGCTGAAATGTGATAATGTGTAGTCCTGTCCTCCTATGTTAACATTTAACACATAACCCTGAGCCAGTGTTTCATTGTGTGTGTTGAAGCTGTGTTTTGGCTCATGAAGCTCTCTGCTGGATTTGACTTGAGGGTGCGATTAGACAACAGTAGTTTAAGCTCATGGAAGTCAGCAGACAGAATAAAATGTACATGTTTAATCATCACAAACTCCAGATAGGTGCAGGGAAATATGTGGTTTAACAGGGTCAAACACAGTAGTACAGCTCCACTGGACCAAGTTAGGGTTAAGTGCCTTGCTCAAGGGCACATCAACAGATTTGTTCCCCTTGTCTGCTCAGGTATTCAAACCAGCAACCTTTTCGATTAATGGCCCAATACTCCAACCTCTAGGCTTCCTGCCGCCGAGAATAAGAGCTCTTTTGCTTTTACCAGCACTCCAAAATCCCTTGCCACCAACAGTTTGGTCATGTTATGATGGGAGGATGCGGTTTGAGGCTGATTCACTCCTATTTGAAGTCCTGTGCCCACCTGTATTTAATACCTTTAATAGTGAGGGTTGGCAGTGAGCTGGTCGTACAAGCCTTATATAACCCTGAATTAAAGAGAAAACACAGAGTTAGATTGAAGAGAGGACAGAAGGTAAATTGACAACCTGCTGTTCTATGAGCTGTCAAAGAGTCAAAGAGATTGCACTGGCCTTTATAGAACGTAGTATCCAATGAGCAGTAGTGGCATCAAAAGGAAATTAATGAATCAGAAGATAACTAAAGAAAATGATGCCATCTTTCTAAATGTATACACTTTAGCTTCTTTAATTGAATTTAACATACAGTTCTGTAAGTTCCTCCTATGTATTGAGTCTCCTCTCCTTTATACCTAATTGGGCAGTGGTTCCCCAATCGTATTTTTGTTAAGGAACTCAGTCCGACTTTCAACTTACTCTTGAAAGTCGTAATAATAGAATGCACAAGGTGCGATTTCAAAATTGGATAGTGCATAATCAGTTTTCAGTCATTGCATACCTTAGAGTGCTATTTATAACTTGTCAGAAATGTCCAGCTCAACTAGCCCTTGTCAGCTAACAATTTTTGAGCTAGGTTTTATAGCCCATAGATTTTGGTGTAATTTTTGAGTCTCTCAAATATCACATGAATACACATTAGACATGGCAAAAAGTTTAGAATTGCAATAAAATTAGCTTTAAAACTGCAACATTTTCTCTGCCCCCCCCATGCCAAAATTGCAGGAAATAAGCTTTAAACTTGCAAAATGTTCTGAAAAAATGTGTGAACCCATGCAATTTCACAGACAGTACATGTCAAATACATCAATGTAGGACATCAGTTTTGCTAACAAGAGAGACAGACAAGCAACAATATATTTAACTCCAGACTTAAACAAATAATTGATTTATTTCTTACTGAGAGATTTTTCAAAGGCTTGAACCCAATACCCTGACCCTGAATGACGTTGTCTGACGCAAGGACCAGGATTTCTGTGAGACCCTCCTCCCACAACGTCCTCCCTTTGTAAATCAGGTCTGCACCTTCCTACTAAGATGGATGTCACACTGACACATGTTGTACAGCTCTCACTTTATTCTCAAGTGCTTCATATTATTTTCAGCACTGGAGACAATCGTAAGAGATGTTAGTGGAATTTCATTTAGTTGTACTTGCCTGGCTTAGCTAGTTCATTGCAATACTATTATAGTGAAGATAGTACTGTGAAGATTTATGGCATTAATATTATGAAAATGTAACTCATTCCCCTGAAATGTAACTCGGTCCTCTGAAATGTAACTCGGTTTCCTGAAATGTAACTCTCCACTAATATCTGGGGATATACAGTGGTTCACAGTCACACATACACTATATCACTCTGACCATTGCTCATTCTGTGATGATCATAACCTCTGTAATGATCTCTGTTGCTTACGATAAAAGCTGCTTAATAATATTCAAGAGCTGGTGAGGCTTGGGAGTAAATTTGTTTTAAAGTGATTGTCATTACATTATGAGTCATACTCTGACACTTGCACACACACAGCCCCCAGCTAGCCTCATGAATTAGTCGGAAACAACGAGGTTACAGTGCATTCGGAAAGAATTCAGACCTGTTGACTTTTTCCACATTTTGTTACGTTACAGCCCTATTCTAAAATTAATTAAATTGCTTTTTAATTTTACATTTGTCTTAATTTTGCAATTTTAATGGAAATATAACATTTACATAAGTATTCAGACCCTTGACTCAGTACTTTGTTGAAGCACCTTTGACAGCGATTACAGCCTCAAGTCTTCTTGAGCTCTCTCAAGCTCTGTCAGGTTGGATGGGGACACTGCACAGCTATTTTCAGGTCTCTCCAGAGATGTTAGATTGGGTTCAAGTCCGGGCTCTGGCTGGGCCACTCAAAGACATGCAGAGACTTTCCCGAAGCCACTCCTGTGTTGTCTTGGCTGTATGCTTTGGATTGGTGTCCTGTTGGAAGGTGAACCTTAACCCCAGTCTGAGGTCCTGAGTGCTCTGGAGCAGGTTTTCTCCCAGTCCCTGTTGCTGAAAAACATCCCTGCAGCATGATGCTGCCACCACCATGAACAAACAGGAACGCACACTATACAGAGTATTTGCACTTTTGTTTTCCTTCAGGAATGTACATAGAACGGAAATGTGTACCCAAACCAAAATATCAAGAGAGATAATCAAACATTGCTTACATTACACAACTCTGTGTTGCTGGGTCATTAGGCTGAACTCATTTAAAGTTCCAGAAATCAATAATGTTTTTTGCCTTTCGACTCTAATATATTAGGAATCATTTGACTACACTAAAATCTGTTATTTCGTTTCATTAGTATGTGTAGAATGCTTCGTATTTAAACACTGTGCCAGTTTAATCATACATTCTAACAGACCTTATAGGTCTTATGGGGGCATTGGAAAGTAATGCATTAGTCTATTACTTATACTACATCCTTAGTTTCCCACAGTTTCCTTTGTCAAGATCTCACACTCATTGATCCTCCACAGCTTCCAATCCACACATTTAACCCTGCTCCTCTTCACTGCAATTCATCTCCAAGCTATTGTTGTACACAAGAATGAATGTTCAATCAACTTTCTGTACCTGAAAAAAAAGCTAAATAAATGATGAGAGAACAATTTATTCAGATCCTCAGTATTCAGTCAATGTTACAATGACAAGTTTGGCTTTAGGCACCATTCTGATTGAGCTTCTGGAAGCCGAACCAGCTGGGCTGAGGCTAAGGGTTATGGTTTTAAAATAAATTATGCCAGGGTAGGGGGTGGGTTAAAGACTTCACATCTCTGTAAACACCAGGAGTTCTTGTTCCCCGGCCTCCCACCAGCTCCCCGGGGCAACGGGAGGAGAACACAAGACAGAGGGAGGCACATTATGCTATCATCCCCTAACAGCCTGTTAAGAGGCCCCCTCCATACTGCCCTTTCCTCACTCACACACACACACACACACACACACACACACACACACACACACACACACACACACACACACACACACACACACACACACACACACACACACACACACACACACACACACACACACACACACACACACACACACACACACACATACACACACACACACACATACACACACACACACACACACACACACACACACACACACACACACACACACACACACACACACACACACACACATACACACACACACACACATACACACACACACACGCACACACGCACGTGCGCACACACACACACACATATACACCCACACGCGCACAACACTCACGCAGGCACGCATGCACGGACACCCCCTTACAGTATCAAGTCCTTCTACCCACCATGCCATTACCCTTCAGCCTTCAGAGTGCTAAACTACTCTCTCTCTTTGCCTGTCTCTGCAGTCTCCAGTTCCCCATATGATTTTACACTCTTTTCAGCGAGAACAATCCATTTGTTTCAGGAAACCTCAAGGCCATGTAGAAGAGATGGGAGGGAGGAACTCTATCTTGAAAGTGTGAGATATACTTTACATTGTTTGTGAGGCGCTGTGGGGTCCTCTGGTGCTTTGGTCCTCCACAGTCCCATAGTTTATCACCCACGGGCTAAAAAGATGGTATGCAACCCTCATGTTTTGCATCATTTCAAATCAAATGATTTTCTACACAACCAGTGGGAAGATGCTGGTATCCGCTTGCATACATAAATACCCCTCATGTGTTATCACCACTCTGCCTGCTCTTTGGAACTATAGTGCATTTCATGAAACTTTTGAGGCCCTTACCTCTACTGAAGAAGTGATGGTGTGCTTTTCATTGCTTTTCCTCTAGCGCATGTATGTTGACTGTAGTGGAGCTTTGTCACATATGACAGGAATGTTTCATAGAATGACCTGTGTGAAATCAACAAAAACATGTCTACAAGCAATTGTTACAGCAACAGGAGAAAAGCTTCAAGAGCTTTGTCCAAATACTGGTGGACTCAGCTATCAAAAGAATTGACGATTTAACCAAAGAGGTCCAGGACCCTGGAGAAAGACAAGACTTGAGAGGAACCTACATCTTCCCCAATGAGGACTTGTCTGTAGCTGTGCGCCAGAGGCGGAAAGAACTTATCCCAGCTGTGAAAGCTGCCAGAGAGCGTGGGAACATTGCTTACATCCTCTACGCCAGGCTCATTGTTCACCTCCCTCCCAAAAGCCTGGGAGGAGTGAGAGAGCCAATCTTCCGGGTCAGTAGCTTCAACCCATTATCACATACACACACACATGCACACTCACTCACACACACTCACACACACACACACACACACACACACACACACACACACACACACACACACACACACACACACACACACACACACACACACACACACACACACACACACACACACACACACTCACTCACACACACTCACACACACACACACACACATGCACACTCACTCACACACACACACACACACACACACACACACACACACACACACACACACACACACACACACACACACACACACACACACACACACACACACACACACACACACACACACACACAGCATATATTCAGAGCCATATTCCTGTTAACTTGGAAAGGATCTCATGTGAAGTGTTGTGGTCGCATGTTCCCCTGCCTCATCTAAGTCTTCTTCTTTGCTTGATAATATGTGTGATGTTAACCAAGATAACTATTTTCTGGGTGACCTGAATATAGGCTGGTTTCATCAAGCTGCCTGCTCAAGGGGTAGCTTCATACTGTAACCAGTACCTGTAATGTGGCTCAGGTTATCAATCAACCTACCAGAGTGTTTACAAACACTACATCATTCATGTGTATTGATCATATCTTTACTAATGCTTCACAAATCTGCTCTAAAGCTGCATCCATACCCATTGGACGTTGTGACCATATCTAGAAAACTAAAGTTCCAAAGTCTGAGCCTAAAACTGTGTATAAGAGATCATACAAGTGGCTTTGTAATAATTCCTATGTTGAAGATGTAAAGAAGATTTGTTAGTCTGATATGTGTAATGAGGAGCATCTAGATGCTGACGCATTTATGATATTTGTTTCTTCCGGTTATTGATAAGCATGCATTAAGACACTGACTGTTAGAACTCAGACATTTTGTATTATTCTGTACGTAAATCCGAGACACATTTTTTTAGTATGATATGTTAGGTTTTGTATGGTATGTATTCATTTGTGGATGTCCATCACCTATTCCGTATGATATGTTATGAATTAAAATGTATATTGTACAGTACTAGTCAGAAGTTTGGACACACCTACTCATTCAATGGTTTTTATTTATTTGGACTATTTTCTACATTGTAGAATAATAATGAAGGCATCAAAACTATGAAATAACACATATAGAATCATGTAGTAACCAAAAAAAGTGTTAAACAAATGAAAATATATTTTATATCTGAAATCTTTCAAAGTAGCCACCATTTGCCTTGATGACAGCTTTGCACAGTCTTGGCATTTTCTCAACCAGCTTCCCCTGGAATGCTTTCCAATAGTCTTGAAGAATTTCCCAAATATGCTGAGCACTTGTTGGCTGCTTTTCCTTCACTCTGCGCTCCAACTCATCCCAAACAATCTCAATTGGGTTGAGGTCAGGTGATTGTGGAGGCCAGGTCATCTGATGCAGCACTGCATCACTCTCTTTGGTCAAATAGCCCTTACACAGGTGTTCTGGGTCATTGTCCTGTTGAAAAACAAATTATGGTCCCACTAAGTGCAAACCAGACGGGATGGCATATCACTACTATAAGGGCACAAGGCGAGACCCAGATGCAGACACGGGGGGCAGATGGTTTGACCACAATTCAGAGACCACCATGATGACACACCAAATGTGTTTGATGGATTGCAGGAAAAAAGCAGGAATATCCATTTTTGGACCTAAATTATATATATTAATGTAAGATATAATTTAACCGTATTAACAGTCTTTTACAATCCCTTTGGCACTAATTTCAGAACCTTGTGGTCATTTTTCAAAACTCTAGACACAAAACTCAAAACGGTCATCACTTGTAACTGTCACGATCGTTGTATTGAGAATGCATGATTTAATGATTGACGAAAAAAACATGAGTACACAGTTTTAGTACATTAAAACAAACAAACAAAATAACCAGACGAACGTGACCGCTATAGAAACTGAGTGCTAACATGCAACATAACATAGACAATAACCCACGAACCACAATACAAAACAGGCTACCTAAATATGGTTCCCAATCAGAGACAACGACAAACACCTGCCACTGATTGAGAACCATATCAGGCCAAAACACATAGAAACAGACTAACTAGACATGCAACATAGAATGCCCACTCATATTACACCCTGACCAAACAAAACATAGAAACAAACAACGCAAAAAATGGTCAGAGTGTGACAGTAACACAGGCTGTCCAATGTTCAAAACATCGGCTGCAAAACCTAAACCTATAGGGGAGGATCTGGGTGGGCATCTGGCCTCGGTGGCGGCTCTGGCGCTGGACGTGGACCCCACTCCACCATAGTCATTTCCCTCTTCAAGGGCCTCTTTAGAGTGGCGACCCTCGCCTCCGACCTTGGGTCTAAGACCCTAATTAAAGGCCCCACTGGACTGAGGAGCGCCTCTGGACTGAGGGGCAGCTCCGGACTGAGGGGCAGCTCCGGACTGAGGGGCAGCTCCGGACTGAGGGGCAGCTCCGGACTGAGGGGCAGCTCCGGACTGATTGACGGCTCTGGTGGCTCCTGGCTGGCTGACGGCTCTGGCGGCTCCTGGCTGGCTGACGGCTCTGGCGGCTCCTGGCTGGCTGACGGCTCTGGCGGCTCCTGGCTGGCCGACGGCTCTGGCGGCTCCTGGCTGGCCGACGGCTCTCGCGGCTCCTGGCTGACTGGCGGCTCTGGCGGCTGCTGGCTGACTGGCGGCTCTGGCAACTCCTGGCTGGCTGACGGCTCCTGGCTAGCTGACGGCTCTGGCGGCTCCTGGCTGGCTGACGGCTCTGGCGGCTCCTGGCTGTCTGACGGCTTTGGCGGCTCCTGGCTGGCTGACGGCTCTGGCGGCTCCTGGCTGGCCGACGGCTCTGGCGGCTCCTGGCTGGCCGACGGCTCTCGTGGCTCCTGGCTGACTGGCGGGTCCTGGCTGACTGGCGGCTCTGGCGGCTCCTGGCTGACTGGCGGCTCTGGCAACTCCTGGCTGGCTGACGGCTCCTGGCTGGCTGACGGCTCTGGCGGCTCCTGGCTGGCTGACGGCTCTGGTGGCTCCTGGCTGGCTGACGGCTCTGGCGGCTCCTGGCTGGCCGACGGCTCTCGCGGCTCCTGGCTGACTGGCGGGTCCTGGCTGACTGGCGGCTCTGGCGGCTCCTGGCTGACTGGCGGCTCTGGCAACTCCTGGCTGGCTGACGGCTCCTGGCTGGCTGACGGCTCTGGCGGCTCCTGGCTGGCTGACGGCTCTGGCGGCTCCTGGCTGACTGGCGGCTCTGGCAGCTCCTGGCTGACTGGCGGCTCTGGCAGCTTCTGGCTGACTGGCGGCTCTGGCAGCTCCTGGCTGACTGGCGGCTCTGGCAACTCCTGGCTGGCTGATGGCTCTGGCAGGTCCTGGCTGACTGACGGCTCTGGCAGGTCCTGGCTGACTGACGGCTCTGGCAGCTCCTGGCTGACTGACGGCTCTGGCAGCTCCTGGCTGACTGACGGCTCAGGACAGACTGGCGACTCTGGCGGTTCAGGACAGACGGGAGACTCTGGCGACTCAGGACAGACGGGAGACTCTGGCGGCTCAGGACAGACGGGAGACTCTGGCGGCTCAGGACAGACGGGAGACTATGGCGGCTCAGGACAGACGGGAGACTCTGGCGGCTCAGGACAGATGGAAGACTCTGGTGTCTCAGGACAGACGGGAGACTCTGGCGGCTCAGGACAGACGGGAGACTCTGGCGGCTCAGGACAGACGGGAGACTCTGGCAATGCTGGGCAGGAGGAAAGCTCTGGCAGCGCTGGGCAGGAGGAAGGCTCTGGAAGCGCTGGACATAGACCGGACCATGAAGGCGTACTGGAGATCTTGAGAGCAGGGCTAGCACCATCTGCCCTGGCTGGATCCTCACCGTAGCCCGGCAGATGCGGGGAGTTGAGATGTAGCGCACCGGGCTAAGCACGCGTACTGGGGACACCATGCGCTCCACCGCATAACACGGTGCCTGACCAGTACAACGCCCCCCCACGGTAAGCACGGCTCGGAGAACTGTAACGCCGAGCTGGCACAGGACGTGCAGGGCTAGGGAGGCGCACAGGAGGCCTAGTACGTGGGGCTGGCACAGTCTTCACCAGACGGCTAACACGCACCTCAGGACAAGTATGGAGAGCTGACCCAGGTGACAACAAATCCCTGACACGCTCCGTCGGGCGGATGTCGTGCCTCAGGCACCAACACAGCACCTCCCTCATAACTCTCTCCTCCAATCTCCCAATTAACTCCTTCACTGTCTCTGCTTCGCTCACCTCCAATACCGCCCTGACCGGCTCTGGTTCCATCCTTGGTTCCTTACAGTAAGCAGGGGAAGTTGGCTCAGGTCTGACTCCTGACTCTGCCACACTCCCCCTGTCCCCCCCCCAATACATTTTTGGGGCTGCCTCTCGGGCTTCCAGCCACCCTGCCGTGCTGCTTCCTCATACCGGCGCCTCTCTGCTTTCGCTGCCTCCAGCTCTGCTTTGGGGCGACGATATTCCCCTGGCTGTGCCCAGGGTCCTTCGCCGTCCAGAATCTCCTCCCAAGTCCACGAGTCCTGCGTTCTTTGCCGCTGCTGCTGCTGGCCGTTACCATGCTGCTTGGTCCATTGTTGGTGGGTTATTCTGTCACGATCGTCGTAGTGAGGAGACCAAAGCGCAGCGGGATGTGAATACATCTTTTAACGAAAAGACGGAAAAAACACGAAGTACACTAAACAAACAAACTAACTAACAAGACGAACCACAATATAAAACAGGCTACCTAAATATGGTTCCCAATCAGACACCTGCCACTGATTGAGAACCATATCAGGTCAAAACACATAGAAACAGACTAACTAGACATGCAATATAGAATGCCCACACCCTGACCAAACAAAACATACAAACAAACAACGCAAATAATGGTCAGAGTGTGACAGTAACACAAGCTGTCCAATGTTCAAAACATTGCATTGTGCATTCATATCTTTAAAGAAACCTTGCACTGGCAGAATCATTGTTCCAAATAACTAATTTATCATGAAATACCACAGGAACATTAATTTAGATCACCCACACACAAGATACCAACAGTTTCACTGTGTAGTTGTTCGTTCAATCAATAAATATTGTAGTACAAAATATGTGATACATGTTTCATTATGGTACTACACGTAAATACATCACTGTAAATTGACTAGTAAAGAGAATACTACAGACACAGTGGAATCATTGAACAAAATCTGAAATGTATTGATGAAATACAATAAAATCACTCATAGGTTTCTTTGAATCAAAGCAAGAATAATTAGCTACAAAAAAAGAAAAAACTACAGTAAAACATCGCCTGGCTTACTGTAAAAAGCAAAACAAAGGGTTGATTACTGTACTTCTATATTTCCATCAACCCTGTCTTGTGGATTTGGCCATAGGTTCTCATCCACATCACAATGGATGTTTTCATTAGCCAAACATCTTGGGAAGAATCTTCGGGCATGGCGAATCCAGGCCTGACACTGGTCTGCCGTGATGTCATTGCATGCGTCATCCATGGCCTGTAGAAGGGCGGCTTGTTCGTGAGGCCGCCTATCATATACCTTCCACCTCCATGTGGAGAAAAATTCCTCAATCATGTTTAGGAAAGGAGAGTATGGGGATAAGTACAGGGTGGTAAATTGTGGATGGGCCTGAAACTATGCTTGCACCATTTGAGCATGGTGGAACCTGACATTATCCCACACAATGACATAGGTCATTTTATTTTTTATTTATTTTTTTATTTCACCTTTATTTAACCAGGTAGGCTAGTTGAGAACAAGTTCTCATTTGCAACTGCAACCTGGCCAAGATAAAGCATAGCAGTGTGAACAGACAACACAGAGTTACACATGGAGTAAACAATTAACAAGTCAATAACACAGTAGAAAAAAAGGGGAGTCTATATACATTGTGTGCAAAAGGCGTGAGGAGGTAGGCGAACAATTAAAATTTTTCAGATTAACACTGGAGTGATAAATGATCAGATGGTCATGTACAGGTAGAGATATTGGTGTGCAAAAGAGCAGAAAAGTAAATAAATAAAAACAGTATGGGGATGAGGTAGGTAAAAATGGGTGGGCTATTTACCGATAGACTATGTACAGCTGCAGCGATCGGTTAGCTGCTCAGATAGCAGATGTTTGAAGTTGGTGAGGGAGATAAAAGTCTCCAACTTCAGCGATTTTTGCAATTCGTCATGCCATCAGCTCTACAGACCTGATTTAGCCCATCAAGGAAGGTTACATTCGAACAGCGAATCATGTGGCTGCCTGCAACTCAATATATAGAGTATATAGAGTATAGAGCTTTAGTTGTTGTTCGACCTAACATTAGAACGAGCAAGATGCGTAATCTAAGCAACTTTGACCCTGGTATGATTGTTGATGCCACACATGGTGATTCCAGCATCTCAGAAACAGCTGCCTTCCTGGGATTTTCACGCACTACAGTCTCTAGAGTTTACAGAGAATGGTGCGATAAACAAAACACATTCAGTGGGCGGCAGTTCTGTGGGAAAAAACACCTTGTTAATGAGAGAGGTCAGAGGAGAATGTCCAGACTCATTCAAGCTAACAGAAAGGCCACAAACACTCAAATAACAGCTGTTTAAAACAGTGGTGTGCAGAAGGGCATCTCTTAACGTACAACACCATGAATAATTAAGGCTGTTGTGGAGGCAAAAGGGGGTCCTACCCAGTACTAGATAGGTGTACCTAATAAAGTGGCCGGTGAGTGTACTGTAATGTCAAATCTGAAAATATGGTCTGGAAAAGTGGTACATGGGACCATAGAAACAGTGTCTGATAAAGAATAATGATTAAATAATACATACATAGAAAATGTAGTCCAATTGGTTCATGTTCCACGGTAATTGGTGTCAATGGATCCTGAAACTTTCATGACCTAAACATGGAACATTGTTCATCAGTTTCCATAAAACTATGCGTTAAGAGTAATGCAACAGTTACTTATCATTTTGAGCAGTTGTATCAATTGATAGTTAGATCATTGTAATGAAATGAATAGACAGTCATCTCAGATGTCATGTGTGAATTGAAATACTTAATAACTTATTAATACTTTGATGTTGTGTCATTTTGAACAGGTGATTTTAGTTCCATGAACAAATGATCTTAGCTTTATGTGTATTGTATCCAAGCAATTGGAAAGAGTGTTAGAGTTTTGAAAAATGTGCATATTGATCATTGGTTTTGAGTTTTGTGTCGAGAGAAAAATGACATCAAGGTTCCGAAATTCGTGCCAAAGTGATTGTAAAACACTGTAAGCAGTGGCTTTGCAGCGTGGCTTTATTAAGGGCAGATGGTACCACTCAAGCAGGAAGTGATTGAAATAATGACACGGAAGCAGACCAAGTGTGTCAGGCTGTGTGTTTGAGTGTCAGTGTCATGTGTCTGTGTGTGTGTGTGTGTGTGTTGTGTGTGTGTGTGTGTGTGTGTGTGTGTGTGTGTGTGTGTGTGTGTGTGTGTGTGTGTGTGTGTGTGTGTGTGTGTGTGTGTGTGTGTGTGTGTGTGTGTGGCCCTCTTCATGGGCAACTGCATGAGCCCCCCACTCCTGGCTATCTTCACCAGGTGAGACCCCAAACCTGCCTGTGTGTGTGTGATGTTTATCACCACATCACAGCGAAAGTATTAGACTTACCTTTATAGAAGGGAAAATAAAATAACTACTCCTGTGCTAATCACATCCCCATAGTCTTCCAGGAATTTTGTTGTTTGGTTTTATGACTTTTAACAGCCAGGAAGCATGAAGCAAGTTGGATCAAAAGGCCAACGCTGATTGGCTCTGAAGTACGAAGTAACGCATACAGCATCCTTTGCACCATATTCAGTGCCCTTTGAACTCCGTGACTGGTGATGTCTGTATCATTATCTCAACATGTATGGAGATAACTAACCTCAAGTCCTTGGACGTGCACCTCCACGTCCCCTTTTCAAATCCAGGATTGCCCCTTTAATTGATCGGCCATAATCTCTTCTTTAATCACCTGGGCAGATAACATTGGATAAGGCAAAACCACTGGAGATCTGAGGCAATTTATACACAAATATATAGTATTTAAATTGATTAATTTATCAGATGCTATTATAAAGAGCGACATTTGAAAATAGACCCATCAAGGGGCAGTAGGTAGCCCTGAACCAGCAAGCAGGAAAAATCTGCTGTTCTGCCCTTGAGCAAGGCAGTTAACCCCAAGCAACAACTACTCGCCGGGCGCCGATGACGTCAATGAAAACAGCCTCCCACGGCTCTCTGATTCAGAGAGGTTGGGTTAAATGCGAAGACACATTTCAGTTGTGCAACTGACTAGGTATTCCTTTTCTTATGGAAAACAGTTTACTCCACTGTTATCTGATGGCTAAGGGATTTATTTAGCCTATTCCAAGGGGATCCTTCAGTGGGCTATTATTGGAGGAATAGGTTCAGATAGTGGTCATATGAAAAAGCAGGGAGTGGTGTTTATGTGTGTGTGACTTTGCAGTGATCACTTATCTGTGCCAAGAACTTAGATGAACATAGTGTGTACAAGTGTCCTACACTGAGTAAACCTAGGCTATTAATTAATTAAATGCAGTAGTCCTGATCAATCATTTAAGATGGTGTCTGACATATGCAGGGAAAGTTAAATCAGTTTTACCTAATTTCTATCAGCATGTATATGAAATGCTTCAGTCTCGTTTTAGACCCCATCATAGCACTGAGACTGCACTTGTGAAGGTGGTAAATGACCTTTTAATGGCATCAGACCGAGGCTCTGCACCTGTCCTCGTGCTCCTAGACCTTAGTGCTGCTTTTGATACCATCGATCACCACATTCTTTTGGAGAGATTGGAAACCCAAATTGGCCTACACGGACAAGTTATGGCCTGGTTTACATCTTATCTGTCGGAAAGATATCAGTTTGTCTCTGTGAATGGTTTGTCCTCTGACAAATCAACTGTAAATTTTGGTGTTCCTCAAGGTTCCATTTTAGGACCACTATTGATTTCACTATATATTTTACCTCTTGGGGATGTCAATCGAAAACATAATGTTAACTTTCACTGCTATGCGGATGACACACAGCTGTACATTTCAATGAAACATGGTGAAACCCCAAAATTGCCCTCGCTAGAAGTCTGTGTTTCAGACATAAGGAAGTGGATGGCTGCAAAAGTTCTACTTTTAAACTCGGACAAAACAGAGATGCTTGTTCTAGGTCCCAAGAAACAAAGAGATCTTCTGTTTAATCTGAATATTCATCTTAATGGTTGTACAGTTGTTTCAAATAAAACTGTGAAGGACCTCGGCGTTACTCTGGACCCTGATCTCTCTTTTGACGAACATATCAAGATTGTTTCAAAGACAGATTTTTTCCATCTACGTAACATTGCAAAAATCAGAAACTT
This sequence comes from Oncorhynchus tshawytscha, assembly GCF_018296145.1. Lineage (NCBI taxonomy): Eukaryota > Metazoa > Chordata > Actinopteri > Salmoniformes > Salmonidae > Oncorhynchus > Oncorhynchus tshawytscha. The sequence goes on from NC_056440.1 coordinate 12,039,685, forward strand.
TCTGTCCAAAAAGGATGCAGAAAAATTAATCCATGCTTTTGTTACTTCTAGGTTAGACTACTTCAATGCTCTACTTTCCGGCTACCCGGATAAAGCACTAAAGAAACTTCAAATAGTGCTAAATACAGCTGCTAGAATCCTGACAATAGCCCAAAAATGTGATCATATTACTCCAGTGCTAGCCTCCCTACACTGGCTTCCTGTTAAGGCAAGGGCTGATTGCAAGGTTTTACTGCTAACCTACAAAGCATTACATGGGCTTGCTTGTACCTTTCTCTCTGATTTGGTCCTGCCATACATACCTACACGTACGCTACGGTCACAGGATGCAGGCCTCCTAATCGTCCCTAGAATTTCTAAGCAAACAGCTGGAGGCAGGGCTTTCTCCTATAGAGCTCCATTTGAATGGAATGGTCTGCCTACCCATTTAAGAGACGCAGACTCGGTCTCAACTTTTAAGTCTTTACTGAAGACTCATCTCTTCAGTGGATCATATGATTGAGTGTAGTCTGGCCCAGGAGTGTGAAGGTGAACGGAAAGGCTCTGGAGCAACCAACCGCCCTTGCTGTCTCTGCCTGGCCGGTTCCCCTCTTTCCACTGGGATTCTCTGCCTCTAACCCTATTACAGGGGCTGAGTCACTGGCTTACTGGTGCTCTTTCATGCCGTCCCTAGGAGGGGTGCGTCACTTGAGTGGGTTGAGTCACTGATGTGATCTTCCTGTCTGGGTTGGCGCCCCCCCCCTTGGGTTGTGCCGTGGCGGAGATATTTGTGGGCTTTGTCTCAGGATGGTAAGTTGGTGTTTGAAGATATCCCTCTAGTGGTGTGGGGGCTGTGATTTGGCAAAGTGGGTGGGATTATATCCTTCCTGTTTGGCCCTGTCCGGGTGTATCATCAGATGGGGCCACAGTGTCTCCTGACCCCTCCTGTCTCAGCCTCCAGTATTTATGCTGCAGTAGTTTATGTGTCGGGGGGCTAGGGTCAGTTTGTTATATCTGGAGTACTTCTCCTGTCTTATCCGGTGTCCTGTGTGAATTTAAGTATGCTCTCTGTAATTCTCTCTTTCTCTCTTTCTTTCTCTCTCTCGGAGGACCTGAGCCCTAGGACCATGCCTCAGGACTACCTGGCATGAAGACTCCTTGCAGTCCACCTGGCCGTGCTGCTGCTCCAGTTTCAACTGTTCAGCACCTAAGGTGCTGACTTGCTGCACCCTCAACAACTATTGTGATTATCATTATTTGACCATGCTGGTCATTTATGAACATTTGAACATCTTGGCCATGTTCTGTTATAATCTCCACCCGGCACAGCCAGAAGAGGACTGGCCACCCCTCATAGCCTGGTTCCTCTCTAGGTTTCTTCCTAGGTTTTGGCCTTTCTAGGGAGTTTTTCCTAGCCACCGTGCTTCTACACCTGCATTGCTTGCTGTTTGGGGTTTTAGGCTGGGTTTCTGTACATCACTTTGAGATATTAGCTGATTTACGAAGGGCTATATAAATACATTTGATTTTGATTTTTTGTTGTTTTTATGTTAATTGTGCAACCAGAGGGGGGGAAAATTGTAGACCGCCTTTACTCCAGAAACAGAGACATGTACAAAGCTCTCCCTCGCCCTCCATTTGGCAAATCTGACCATAACTCTCCTGATATCTGCTTCCAAGCAAAAATGTAAGCGGGAAGCACCAGTGACTCGGTCTATGAGAAAGTGATCAGATGAAGCAGATGCTAAGCTACAGGACTGTTTTGCAAGCACAGACTGGAATATGCTCCGGGATTCTTCCGATGGCATTGAAGAGTACACCACATCAGCCACTGGCTTTATCAATAAGTGCATTGAGGAAGTTGTCCCCACAGTGACTGTACGTACATACCCCAACCATAAGCCATGGATTACAGGCAACATTCTCACTGAGCTAAAGGGTAGAGCTGCCGCTTTTAAGGAGCTGGACTCTGACCCGGAAGCTTATAAGAAATCCCGCTATGCCCCCCAACGAACCATCAAACAGGCAAAGCATCAATACAGGACTAAGATTGAATCGTACTACACTGGCTCTGACGCTCGTTGGATGTGGCAGGGCCTGCAAACTATTTCAGACTACAAAGGGAGGCACAGACGAGAGCTGCCCAGTGACACAAGCCTACCAAACGAGCTAAATAACTTCTATGCTCGCTTCGAGGCAAATAACACTGAAACACGCACGAGAGCGTCAACTGTTCCAGACGACTGTGTGATCACGCTCTCCGCAGCCGATGTAAGTAAGACCTTTAAGTTCTTATGGCTGCATGGGCAGTATTGAGTAGCTTGGATGAAAGGTGCCCAGAGTAAACGGCCTGCTCCTCAGTCCCAGTTGCTAATATATGCATATTATTATTAGTATTGGATAGAAAACACTCTGAAGTTTATAAAACTGTTTGAATGATGTCTGTGAGTATAACATAACTTATATGGCAGGCAACAACCTGAGAAGAAATCCAAACAGGAAGTGAGAAATCTGAGGTTTGTCGATTTTCAACCCAGCCCCTATTGAATTCACAGTGAGATATGGATGAAGTTGGATGAGGCTTCTACTGTGTTGTGGGGCTGAATGGGAGCTGAATGAGCCAGGTGTCTGGCAGAGAGCCAAGGGCTGATCACGCGCAATTCACATGATAGCGACCTGCGTTTCATGGCTTCTCTACACACGAAGGAATTCGAAGGAAGGAATTTATTGAAGATTTATGATAACAACACCCTAAAGATTGATTATCTACTTAGTTTGACAAGTTTCTTCGACCTGTAATATAACTTTTTGAAGTTTTCGTCCGACGTTCGGATGGACCTGCACGAGCATTTGGATTTGTGTACTAAACGCGCTAACAAAAGTAGCTACTTGGACATAAATAATGGACATTATCAAACAAATCAAGCATTTATTGTTGAACTAGGATTCCTGGGAGTGCATTCTGATGAAGATCATCAAAGGTAACGGAATATTTATAATGTGATTTCTGATTTCTGTTGACTCCAACATGGCGGATAATTGTATTTATTTTCTGAGCGCCGTCTCAGATTATTGCATGGTTTGCTTTCTCCGTAAAGTTTTTAAAAAATCTGACACAGCGGTTGCATTAAGGAGAGGTATATCTATAATTCCATGTGTATAACTTGTATTATCATCTACATTTATGATGAGTATTTCTGTTGAATTGATGTGGCTATGCAAAATCACTGGATGTTTTTGAAACTAGTGAACGTAACGCACCAATGTAAACTCAGATTTCTTTATATAAATATGAACTTTATCAAACAAAACATACATGTATTGTGTAACATGAAGTCCTATGAGTGTCATCTGATGAAGACCATCAAAGGTTAGTGATTAATTTTATCTCTATTTGTGCTTTTTGTGACTCCTCTGGAAAAATGGCTGGGTTTTTCTGTGAGTTGGTGGTTACCTAACATAATCATTTGTGGTGCTTTTGCTATAAAGCCTATTTGAAATCGGACACTGTGGTGGGATTAACAACAAGATGACCTTTAAAACGGTATAAGATACATGGACGTTTGAGGAATTTTAATTGTGAGATTTCTGTTGTTTTGAATTTGGCGCCCTGCACTTTCAGGGCTGGGTGTTGTCGTATCATCCCGTTAACAGGATTGCAGCCCTAAGAAGTTTTAAACAGGTCAACTTTCACAAGGCCACAGGGCCAGACGGATTACCAGGACGTGTACTCCGAGCATGCGCTGACCACCTGGCAAGTGCCTTCACTGACATTTTCAACCTCTCCCTGTCTGAGTCTGTAATAGCTACATGTTTCAAGCAGACCACCATAGCCCCTGTGCCCAAAAACACTAAGGTAACCTGCCTAAATGACTACTGACCCGTAGCACTCGCGTCTGTAGCCATGAAATGCTTTGAAAGACTGGTCATGGCTCAATACCATTATCCCAGAAACCCTAGACCCACTCCAATTTGCATACCACACCAACAGATCCACAGATGATGCAATCTCTATTGCAAACCACACTGCCCTTTCCCACCTGGACAAAAGGAACACCTATGTTAGAATGCTATTCATTGACTACAGCTCAACGTTCAACACCATAGTGCCTTCAAAGCTCATCACTAAGCTAAGGACCCTGGGATTAAACACCTCCCTCTGCAACTGGATCCTGGACTTCTTGACGTTCTGCCCCCATGTGGTAAGGGTAGGTAACAACACATCCGTCACGCTGATCCTCAACACGGGAGCCCCTCAGGGGTGTCTGCTCATTCCCCTCCTGTACTCCCTGTTCACTCATGACTACACATCCAGGCACGACTCCAACACAATCATTACATTTGCTGATGACACAACAGTGGTAGGTCTGATCACAGAGAACGACGAGACCTGACCGTGTGGTGCAAGGACAACAACCTCTCCTTCAACGTGATCAAGACAAAGGAGATGATTGTGCACTACAAGAAAAGGACGACCGAGCGCACCCCCATTCTCATTGACGGGGCTGTAGTGGAGCAGGTTGAGAGCTTCAAGTTCCTTGGCATCCACATCACCAACAAACTAACATGGTCCAAGCACACCAAGACACTCGCGAAGAGGGCACGACAAAACCTATTCCCCCTCAGGAGACTCAGGAGATTTGGTATGGGTCCTCAGATCCTCAGAAGGTTTTACAGCTGCACCATTGAGAGCATCCTGACGGGTTGCATCACTGCCTGGTATGGCAACTGCTCTGCCTCCTACCACAAGGCACTACAGAGGGTAGTGCGTACGGCCCAGTACATCACCAGGGCCATAAGCTTCCTGCCATCCAGGACATCTATACAAGGCAGTGTCAGAGGAAGGCCCTAAAAATGGTCAAAGACTCCAGCCACCTTCTAAACAGCTTCTACCCCCAAGCCATAAGACTACTGAACATCTAATAAAATGGCTACTCAGACTATTTGCATTCCCCCCCCCCCCTTCTACTCTGTTGCTATTCTCTGTTATTATCTATGCATAGTCACTTTAATAACTCTACCTACATGTACATATTACCTCAATAACTCTGACACCGGTACCCCTGCACATTGACTCTGTACTTGTACCCCCTGTAAATAGCCAGGGTATTATTATTTACTGCTGCTCTTTTATTATTTGTTTTTCTCATCTCTTACTTTTTTAAAGGTATTTTCGTAAAACTTCATTGTTGAGAGGTTGCAAGGTCGAATCCCCGAGCTGACAATGTGAAAATATGTCGCTTTGCACTTGAACAAGGCAGTTAACCCACTGTTCCTAAACCGTCATTGATAATAAGAATTTGTTCTTAACTGACTTGCCTAGTTAAATACAATTTCACTGTAAGGTTCACTGTTGTATTCGGTGCATGTGAGGAATACGATTTGATTTAATATGCAATCACAATTTCACAAATTGATTTCAAGGGCCATTGGCAGAATTGTGTACTTTGGTTACACTTAGCCAATCTACACTGATTGACCAAAAGTATGTGGACACCTGCTCGTTGAACATCTCATCCCAAAATCATGGGCATTAATATGGTGTTGGTCCCCCTTTGCTGCTATAACAGCCTCCACTCTTCTGTGAAGGCTTTCCACTAGATGCATTCATATGGAGAATGTATCTCCTTCTACACACAAGTCATGTTTTAAAATAAAGTAAACAGCAATGGGCAAATACAAATATTGTCAGTTACCAAGCATGACTCAGACACATGTATCTTTTTTTATTTTGTTAACGACGGCTCCAGATCCACAGTCAACGCTTGCTCCTCCCGTCTACACCCATGGCCACGTAACGGGGTGGGCCTTCAGGAGAACTCAGGAGGGACTAGTCTTGGTGATGACAGAAGAAAAATTCAGCAGACTGCCCGACACCATTACTTTATAAATGCCCGCGCACGACCCGATCTGAGCTCGTCACAGTGTCCCTCGTGGTCCATATTTATACGGCACCCAGGCGCGCAGAGACACACAGGCATGCTTCAAGCTTTAATTTGACAGCGCGCACAGCTCGAGCGAAGCCAACAACCTGTGTGTACAGCTTCCGAGAAGGAAAACGAATAAGCACGAGAGGAGTTAATCTGACACTTTTATTTGCAACAGTTTGTTGAAGCAGTGAGCTTGTTGTTCTCAGAGGTGAGTCACATGGATCATTCAGACCTAAAAGCACCGATTTCTCTTTTGGTGCCATACAGAAAATTACGCATTTCATGGATGCTTAGCGCTGCTGATTATGCGTCGCTATCGTTGAGGTTTGACACATTATACACTTGATTATGGGATCGAATGTAATAACAACTGCTTAATCCTACCGTTAATTTTATTGTCAGAAAAAGGATTTGAAAAAACATTGTAGACAGGTGGAATCACTTTCACAATATTTCTAAATGAAACCTATTAACGCATTAGGAAGACCCACTTGTTGCATAGAACAAACGAACATTAGGCTACAGGCCCGCTGGTGCTCATCATTTACACCATATAGGTATGTCTGTGCCCTGCAATTGGAACATCTCCCATTAGGGTTAAAAACCCTATCGGCCTAAACTCTGAGACATTCTTAAACAGACAAGCCAGGGTAGTAGTGTTATATGGCACTCATAGCTGAAAAATGGCAAGACAAACATACGCGCAAACACACGCGCAAACACATGATGCTCTTGTTAATTTGATGTGATTTTAGTTTTGCTCTTCTGGAAACTATAGCCTTAGTGTTTTTACATTTCCCACAGATCAACATTATACCTATTTAATTCGTTTTCTTTGCGAGTGAGCACACAGCAGCATTTGACTGGGGTTATTTTGATATGCGTGTGGGTGAGATAAAGATAGCATTTTAGAACGCGATAGAGGACAAGAAGTAGGAAGACAGGGAATTACATCGGGGAAGTTGAGCCTGCTTGGTGGTTGCCCCATTGAGCAGGTAGAAAAAAATGACAATAAGAAAACTACAAAGGATTCCAATAGCCTAAAACTTACATTTTTGGTTCCTTCAAATTGTTTATGTGGTTATGTCTGACAGACATTTCTGCGTTTACTCAGATATTTAATAGTTTGGGGGCAAGTGATTTAAATCTTCAAGAGACATTCAACACTTAAACCGTTTTAAAAGTTATCCCCAATTCCTCTTTCAATTGTATTTAATAACGATGCAATTGGTGCATGTAAAAGATTGTTTGCTCAAATACCTGGATTGTGTTTGTGATTGCAATAGCATATCGGATTAATCAGTAAAGATAATCGAATAACATTTACCTCAAGCTAGAGATAGCCATGTACGAAATTGTAAAACATTTCTGTAATGAGCGCTGTCTATGGTGCTACATAGAGCTGTCCTTGGGACTGGACAAGATAAAAGGTATTGCACATGTTTGGTTTATACTTTCCCATCCACATGGACATGGCATCTCACAGCAATCATGTGAATCACTTGTAGTTAGGAATTCTGCTGTATAACTATCATTGAATTGAAAATAAGAACACGATAAAAATAGTCAAAGGCTTATCTGGTTTATCAAGTTAGACTAACGCATATCATTTAAAAATCATTTTAAAAGATTTGCAACGTGTGTTAGACGTTGCATTTCGTTTTTAAAGTTTTTTCATCGAGACAGTCAATGCGCCGTGCGACACTGGTTTTCCTATTGCGACTTTAGGACTCCAGGGCATGCATGTAGTTAGCACGCTTTGCCCTTTTCCTCCAAACTTCCATTGGGTTCTGTTAGGATTATGCAAGCGCTGTCACACGCGACCATATGCGACTTGGTTTCCAACTTTAACGGAGACACACAGAGGAGGTCATACTGGAGGGTGTCTACTAGTCTTTCTCTATGGTGATCCTGCCTGGGGACCTGCTGTGTATGCCTGGGGACCTGCTGTCTATGACTCCAGCTCAGGGTTACAAAGTCACTTATAAATATTATATTGTCAATATAAACGAGATGAGTCTTCTTGAGTTGAGGTCTTTATCTTACTCACTATTTCAATAATATATATATATATATATATTATGATGTTATTATATCATACCTTTATAAAAATATATATCACAATTAATATAGCGTAACTTAGCTAATTTTGATGATGACTTAAAGCACTTACCACCCTAGCTGAAATGACTTAAAGAGAGAGAGTGTAATTTTCAGTGTAATACCATGTCCTTTTAAAAGCATTCAATCCAGTTCTATGTCGACTCACTTGTCTTAGAACGTCACATCTGTAAACACGCTGTCAGACAGATCACAAAATCAAGTCAATGTTCTCTTGTACTAAACACATCTGAGCTTCTCTCTTCTTCTTGTCTTTCCTTCTGCTCTGTAGGCATCAAATCCCAGAGGACACACCACACACACACCACACACACCACCCCCACCGCCAGACATCATGCTGGAGTCTGAGCCTACTGTGTTCCAGCTGCAGCCTAACATCATCTCTGTGCGTCTCTTCAAGAGGAAGTTAGGCGGGCTGGGCTTCCTGGTCAAGCAGCGCGTCTCAAGCCACCGGTCATCGTGTCCGACCTGATCCGGGGCGGGGCGGCTGAGGAGTGCGGCCTGGTCCAGGTGGGGGACATTGTCCTGGCCGTCAACAACAAGCCTCTGGTGGACCTCAGCTACGAGCGGGCCCTGGAGACCCTGAAGAATGTGTCTCCAGAAAACCACGCCGTCCTCATCCTCAGGGGCCCTGAGGGCTTCACAACCCACCTGGAGACCACCCTGTCTGGAGACGGACGACAGAGGACCGTCAGGGTCACCCGGCCAGCCTTTCCCGCCTCCAAGTCCTACGAGCGCTGCTGTCCGTTAAGCCCCCTCAATCCAGGGAAGGGAAGTAAGGACCCACCGCAGCTGAGGGCCATCGAGAACCTGTCACCCCCCTCGGTGACTCCATCCTACAGAGAGGCCCTGCTCCAGAGGGGAGGGGTGCAGGCTCTCATCGCTGCCCAGGACCCCCTACTCCTGAACGGGGTGGAGGAGAACAACGACCTGCTGAAGGAGATCGAGCCGGTGCTGAGGCTGATCAAAAGGGAGATCAACGGAGAGGGACAGAGGACCATAGAGAGCAGGGACGCTGAGGTGCAGGTGGACAGGTGAGGTGACCCATTGATACCGAACATGTGACCTGTTGACCCCGACCATGCATAGTATACACAACTGCACATACAGATTTACTCTCTTAATTTGATCACTCTGTTGTCGCAAATCATTTTACTGTGAAGGGGGAAATGCCAATTGTAGTGTGTTCAAGTTGTAAAAAGGTTTCCAACTGTTTGTAATGTCCACTTAAATATGTCTAACTTGATTTGCCCTAACAAAAAATGTAACCCCTGCAAAAATGTCCTTTGTTATCCACCAAATAATGTCGTTGCTACAGGATTATTGTCCTGCTGTGAGATACTAGTCAAACCCACAACAACCTGATCACTAGATGGTTAGACGCTAAGTGAGAATACTCCGACAGGTTCATTATTATACATCTTTACATTGCTAGTGTTTGTGGGCATGATGGATAGTGTTTTTTCACATCAGGGAGCAGTTGGTTCAAAATGATTCAATCTGACTCAAACATCTTATGCTTATTCTCTTTGTTGTAGTGACTGTATGGTTTAGACCCACTCAGTGGTGACTGTCCTGTAGATACTGGTGAAAATCTATACCTCCTGTGTACATGTATCCAATCAAAATCTGATAGAGAGAGCATGGTACACTACCTTAAAATCGATAGCGCTCATTGACTACGTCAAGCCCCTGTTTACTCTGCTGACTCCCTCTAATCCTGTCATCCTCAAATGAATCACAGCTTTCTAGGAAAAGTAGAAAACACGATGTAACATGCTCTTTAAGTCTACCTCAAAGCACTATCAATCAGCTACTGCAGTTGATAATCATGTTGATAAGTGACCTATAGTACCATAAATTAGCTTTTAAATGCATCCTGTATTTTAGAATGTCAGACTGACTTTTCAGAGACAGGAAGGAGCCAGCTAGTTAACCAGATTTCCTTGTTAGGGCTACGATGACGTTCAGATATGGCGAAGCTCGCTCGCTAAAGAGGCTTTCCAAAGCACAGCCAATAGAGGTGAAAGATTGTAGAAAATTAAATGGCGGTATTAGGTATTGACTCAGGGCAGGCCTAAACTGTTATCTCTGGGTGTATTTATGCACTGTCATCTTGCTAATAAGTTGATATAGCTGTTGGTGAAATAGAACAACACATGAACTAGAAGAGCTACGTATTTAGATCAAAAGTAGATCAAGTTAGTTTTCACTCTGAACTGTACTGCTTTATAATAACTGAGTCAGAGTCAATGACAGAGAAACGACTTATAATCACTACTCTTGTAATTTCTGTGTTTCTGAGTCCGTCTTCAGAATTGTGGTGATGATGAATTTGGTTGATTAACAAATGGAGGATATAAGTGTATGCAGTGTGACGGAAAGACGGTTGTGCGCACTGTTACAGTAGGTGTATGTAGTGGGGGAGGGGGGCAGTTTGTGTGTGTGAGTGTTAGTGTGTGTGAGTATGAGTGTGTGTGTGTGTGTTAGGGAGAGAGAGAGACGATCGGGCAGGCGCCAGATTCCCCATTAGCTTGGACAAGCATCCATGAGAGAGAGGAGATATGTGTGTGGGTGTTTAACGAGCAAAGGAACGCAACAACTGAAATCTGAAGCTGTATTTTGTCACATCTCATTGGGATTCAGCCTCACACATCGTCTGACTGTATCTCTGTGTAGACATAGATGTTAGTTACATGTAGTTCTGCTTGGCTATAGATGTTAGTTACATGTAGTTCTGCTTGGCCATAGATGTTAGTTACATGTAGTTCTGCTTGGCCATAGATGTTAGTTACATGTAGTTCTGCTTGGCTATAGATGTTAGTTACATGTAGTTCTGCTTGGCCATAGATGTTAGTTACATGTAGTTCTGCTTGGCCATAGATGTTAGTTACATGTAGTTCTGCTTGGCTATAGATGTTAGTTACATGTAGTTCTGCTTGGCCATAGATGTTAGTTACATGTAGTTCTGCTTGGCCATAGATGTTATTTACATGTAGTTCTGCTTGGCCATAGATGTTAGTTACATGTAGTTCTGCTTGGCCATAGATGTTATTTACATGTAGTTCTGCTTGGCCATAGATGTTAGTTACATGTAGTTCTGCTTGGCCATAGATGTTAGTTACATGTAGTTCTGCTTGGCTATAGATGTTAGTTACATGTAGTTCTGCTTGGCCATAGATGTTATTTACATGTAGTTCTGCTTGGCCATAGATGTTAGTTACATGTAGTTCTGCTTGGCCATAGATGTTAGTTACATGTAGTTCTGCTTGGCTATAGATGTTAGTTACATGTAGTTCTGCTTGGCCATAGATGTTAGTTACATGTAGTTCTGCTTGGCCATAGATGTTATTTACATGTAGTTCTGCTTGGCCATAGATGTTAGTTACATGTAGTTCTGCTTGGCCATAGATGTTAGTTACATGTAGTTCTGCTTGGCCATAGATGTTATTTACATGTAGTTCTGCTTGGCCATAGATGTTAGTTACATGTAGTTCTGCTTGGCCATAGATGTTAGTTACATGTAGTTCTGCTTGGCTATAGATGTTAGTTACATGTAGTTCTGCTTGGCCATAGATGTTATTTACATGTAGTTCTGCTTGGCCATAGATGTTAGTTACATGTAGTTCTGCTTGGCCATAGATGTTAGTTACATGTAGTTCTGCTTGGCTATAGATGTTAGTTACATGTAGTTCTGCTTGGCCATAGCTGTTAGTTACATGTAGTTCTGCTTGGCCATAGATGTTAGTTACATGTAGTTCTGCTTGGCCATAGATGTTAGTTACATGTAGTTCTGCTTGGCCATAGATGTTATTTACATGTAGTTCTGCTTGGCCATAGATTTTAGTTACATGTAGTTCTGCTTGGCCATAGATGTTAGTTACATGTAGTTCTGCTTGGCCATAGATGTTAGTTACATGTAGTTCTGCTTGGCCATAGATGTTAGTTACATGTAGTTCTGCTTGGCCATAGATGACACACATGCTCTTTAATCCGGGGCTGGGTTTCTACAAAGCTAACATATGGTCAGACAAAGGATAATTTTAGCCATATGATTTTTTACATTTTAGGACCCCTTTAGGTATAAAAAAAAGATATGACAGAATTATATGATGAAACATTGAATTTGGCCTTACTGTTATTAGGATTAGAAAATAGAAAACTGATTCATACATGGAAAAACAGATAGTCAAAAAAAATCTATCAAAAGGAAATATGTTTTGAAGTGTCTGTCTTGAGAGATATAATATTATTTATTTTTTAACAGTGGAACGACCCATATACCTTGGACATGATAATGCCCTTGTCACTTCCATTCGTGTTTCGGCCAGTTATCGTTTTACCTTTCAACATGTCCCGTGAAACTTGTGGGGGTCGTTGAGCAAAACGGAGAACACCATCGTGTTCATGAGAGTCTCATTGTTCCATAGCGGGGGTCATGAGAAGTTACATTTTTGGGATGTCTCCTGGTCTGCCAAAAAGCACTGCAGCTATATGGGGGATTGGAAGTGATGGAGACAATTAAATTGATGGAAGCTACAAACTATCTGAAATATTAAAGCTGATCTAACCCCTGAACAGATAAATAATACAGAAACACTTTCCACCACAGATGCGGAACGCTGACGTCGGTGGATGTGGTGGATTGAGCCTCAGCCCGTGCAAAAAAAAATAATAATACATACCTCTAGCTTAAACAGATGGATTTGGATGTGGATTATTTGATGATGTTAATTAGAGTAACGCGTGGGTGGGGGATAAGGAGAACTAACTATGTGTGCCTGCCGTTCAGGGACCTTGGTAAGGGAAACGGCATTTCACCCCAGCTGGCGTCTGATAAGGACAGAGTGTGTGAAGACCTGTGGAGGAAGGACAACAACATGCAGACGGTGCTCCACAACCCTTACTCTGAGACAGACAAGGTAAACATTCCAATACATGTGTGTGTGTGTGTGTGGTTGCAGGTGTTTATGAGTGTGTACTTGTCTTGCATGCCTTCCGAGTAAATCCACTTGTGTAAGCTTATCCTTCCATATGTGAGCGAGTGTGTTAGTAATGTATGCTTGCCCATAGTTATCTCCTAGAGTCACACATGACATATGCTTCTAGAATCCTCCAATCTACACATTCATTTGCATGTTCCTTGTTCCTTTCTTGTTCTTGGAACTCTTAGAGATTCCTGTGACTGTGATGCGCATCCATGTGCATCTTGAGAACAAGAACAAGGCTCCCCGCTCAGGAACTCATCACCTGGGAATTAGATCCTTCCAACTTTTGGGTTCGGATGGACTGGGTTAGGATGGACTGGGATAGGATGGACTGGGTTAGGATGGACTGGGATAGGATGGACTGGGTTAGGATGGACTGGGTTAGGATGGACTGGGTTAGGATGGACTGGGTTAGGATGGACTGGGTTAGGATAGACTGGGTTAGGATGGACTGGGTTAGGATAGACTGGGTTAGGATGGACTGGGTTAGGATGGACTGGGCTGTGTTATGATGGGCTGTGTTAGGATGGGCGCGGCTAAATTAGGATAGGCTGGGATAGGATGGGCTGGGATAGGATGGGCTGGTTTAGAATGGGCTGGACTGGGTTAGGATGGGCTGGGATAGGATGGGCTGGGGTAGGATGGGCTTGGATAGGATGGGCTGGGCAGGGCTGAGTTAGGATGGGTTGGGCTGGGTTAGGATGGTCTGGGCTGGGTTAGCCTGGACTGGGTTAGGATGGGCTGGGATAGGATGGGCTGGGGTAGGATGTGCTTGGATAGGATGGGCTGGGCAGGGCTGAGTTAGGATGGGATGGGCTGGGCTGGGTTAGGATGGGCTGGGCTGGGTTAGGCTGGACTGGGTTAGGATGGGCTGGGCTGGGTTAGGCTGGACTGGGTTAGGATGGGCTGGGATAGGATGGGCTGGGCAGGGTTAGGCTGGACTGGGTTAGGATGGGCTGGGCTGGGTTAGGCTGGGCTGGGTTATGCTGGGCTGGGTTAGGATAGGCTGGGCTGGGATGGGCTGGGCTGAGTTAGGATGGGCTGGGATAGGATGGGCTGGGCTGAGTGAATTCTTTCTTAGTGAATGAGGCCGGATGGAGAGAAACCATCCAAGAGACCCTAATGAATGAGGGCAGCTGTGGTCGCAGAGGGAGATGATAAATGTTTCTCCTCTAATGTCGCCCTTTCCAAATCTTTAAGGCCTTTGAGGTCTGCTGGGATGTGTGTGTGTGCAGTAGGGATGGGGATAATGTGTATAACGTGGGCATAGTGTGTGTATGTTTGTAGCGCCATACTGACGCCATTGTAGGTAAATGCAAAGCTGTGTTTCCGGGAAGGGCCAGAGGTGGGTGTATGTGCTTGCCCTGACTCCAGAGTCAGACTCATAGGAGAGCCCAGAGGTGGGTGTATGTGCTTGCCCTGACTCCAGAGTCTGACTCATAGGAGAGCCCAGCGGTGGGTGTATGTGTTTGCCCTGACTCCAGAGTCTGACTCATAGGAGAGCCCAGAGGTGGGTGTATGTGTTAACCCTGACTCCGGAGTCTGACTCATAGGAGAGCCCAGAGGTGGGTGCATGTGTTAACCCTGACTCCAGAGTCTGACTCATAGGAGAGCCCAGAGGTGGGTGTATGTGTTAACCCTGACTCCGGAGTCTGACTCATAGGAGAGCCCAGAGGTGGGTGCATGTGTTTACCCTGACTCCGGAGTCTGACTCATAGGAGAGCCCAGAGGTGGGTGTATGTGTTTGCCCTGACGCCAGAGTCTGACTCATAGGAGAGCCCAGAGGTGGGTGTATGTGTTTACCCTGACTCCAGAGTCTGACTCATAGGAGAGCCCAGAGGCGGGTGTATGTGTTTGCCCTGACTCCAGAGTCTGACTCATAGGAGAGCCCAGAGGTGGGTGTATGTGTTTGCCCTGACTCCAGAGTCTGACTCATAGGAGAGCCCAGAGGTGGGTGTATGTGTTTGCCCTCAGGAGGTATGGCTCTCCTTTGAGGTAGGTTCAGGAGTTAGGGCTCTTCTTCGAGGCAGGTTCAGGAGATGGGGCTCTCCTTCGCGGGAGGTTCAGGAGGTATGGCTCTCCTTTGAGGCAGATTTAGGAGATAGGGCTCTCCTAGACAGGTTCAGGAGGTAGGGCTCTACTTTGAGGCAGGTTCAGGAGATATGAATCTCCTTCGAGGCAGGTTCAGGAGGTAGGGCTCTCCTTTGAGGCAGATTCAGGAGGTAGGGCTCTTCTTCGAGGCAGGTTCAGGAGGAGGGGCTCTCCTTCGAGGCAGGTTCAGGAGATATGAATCTCCTTCGAGGCAGGTTCAGGAGGTAGGGCTCTCCTTCAAAACAGGTTCAGGAGGTAGGGATATCCTTCGAGGCAGGTTCAGGAGGTAGCGCTCTCCTTTAAGGCAAGTTCAGGAGGTATGGCTCTCCTTCGAGGCAGGTTCAGGAGGTAGGGCTCTCCTTCGAAGCCGGTTCAGGAGGTAGGGCTCTTCTTCAAGGCATGGTTAGGAGATAGGGCTCTCCTTCGAAGCACGTTCAGGAGGTAGGGCTCTCCTTCGAGGCAGGTTCAGGACATCGGGCTCTCCTTCGTGGGAGGTTCAGGAGGTATGGCTCTCCTTCACGGGAGGTTCAGGAGGTATGGCTCTCCTTCAAGGCAGGTTCAGGAGGTAGTGCTCTTCTTCGAGGCAGGTTCAGGAGGTGGGGCTCTCCTTCGAGGCAGGTTCAGGAGATAGGGATCTCCTTCAAGGCAGGTTCAGGAGGTATGGCTCTCCTTCGAGGCAGGTTCAGGAGGTAGGGCTCTCCTTCCAGGCAGGTTCAGGAGATAGGGATCTCCTTCGAGGCAGGTTCAGAAGGTATGGCTCTCCTTCAAAGCAGGTTCAGGAGGTAGGACTCTCTTTCAAGGCAGGTTCAGGAGGTAGGGTTCTCCTTTGAGGCAGATTCAGGAGATAGGGCTCTCCTAGATAGGTTCAGGAGGTATGGCTCTCCTTCAAGGCAGGTTCAGGAGGTAGTGCTCTCCTTCAAGGCAGGTTCAGGAGGTAGGGCTCTTCTTTGAGGCAGGTTCAGGAGGTAGGGCTCTCCTTCGAGACAGGTTCAGGAGATATGGCTCTCCTTTGCGGGAGGTTCAGAAGGTATGGCTCTCCTTCAAAGCAGGTTCAGGAGGTAGGGCTCTCCTTCGAGGCAGGTTCAGGAGGTAGGGGTCTCCTTCGAGGCAGGTTCAGGAGGTATGTCTCTCCTTTGAGGCAGGTTTAGGAGGTAGGGCTCTCCTTCAAGGCAGGTTCAGGAGGTAGGGCTCTCCTTCGAGGCAGGTTCAGGAGGTAGGGCTCTCCTTCGCTGGAAGTTCAGGAGGTATGGCTCTCCTTCAAGGCAGGTTCAGGAGGTAGGGCTCTCCTTTGAGGCAGATTCAGGAGATAGGGCTCTCCTAGACAGGTTCAGGAGGTATGGTTCTCCTTCAAGGCAGGTTCAGGAGGTAGGGATCTTCTTTGAGGCAGGTTCAGAAGGTAGGGCTCTCCTTCAAGACAGGTTCAGGCGATATGGCTCTCCTTTGCGGGATGTTCAGAAGGTATGGCTCTCCTTTGAGGCAGGTTCAGGAGGTAGGGCTGTCTTCCGAGGCAGGTTCAGGAGGTAGGGCTCTCCTTCGAGGCAGAATCAGGAGGTAGGGATGTCCTTCGAGGCAGGTTCAGGAGGTAGGGCTCTCCTGCGAGGCAGTTTCAGGAGGTATGGCTCTCCTTTAAGGCAGGTTCAGGAGGTAGGGCTCTCCTTCGAGGCAGGTTCAGGAGGTAGGGCTCTCCTTCGAGACAGGTTCAGGAGATATGGCTCTCCTTCACGGGAGGTTCAGGAGGTATGGCTCTCCTTCAAGGCAGGTTCAGGAGGTAGGGCTCTTCTTCGAGGCAAGTTCAGGAGGTGGGGCTCTCCTTCGAGGCAGGTTCAGGAGATATGGATCTCCTTCAAGGCAGGTTCAGGAGGTATGGCTCTCCTTTGAGGCAGAGGCAGGTTCAGGAGGTAGGGCTCTCCTTCCAAGGCAGGTTCAGGAGATCTCCTTCGGGATCTCAGGCAGGTTCAGGAGGTAGGGCTCTCCTTTGAGGCAGGTTCAGGAGGTAGTGCTCTCCTAGAGGAGGTAGGGCAGGGGTTAGGAGATAGGGATCTCCTTCGAGGCAGGTTCAGGAGGTATGGCTCTCCTTCAAAGCAGGTTCAGGAGGTAGGACTCTCTTTCGAGGCAGGTTCAGGAGGTAGGGCTCTCCTTTGAGGCAGATTCTTCTTCAAGGCAGGTTCAGGAGATAGGGCTCTCCTTCAATAGGTTCAGGAGGTATGGCTCTCCTTCCAGGCAGGTTCAGGAGGTAGGGCTCTCCTTTGAGGCAGGTTCAGGAGGTAGTGCTCTCCTAGAGGCAGGGTTAGGAGATAGGGATCTCCTTCGAGGCAGGTTCAGAAGGTATGGCTCTCCTTCAAAGCAGGTTCAGGAGGTAGGACTCTCTTTCGAGGCAGGTTCAGGAGGTAGGGTTCTCCTTTGAGGCAGGTTCAGGAGATAGGGCTCTCCTTCATAGGTTCAGGAGGTATGGCTCTCCTTCAACGCAGGTTCAGGAGGTAGTGCTCTCCTTTAAGGCAGGTTCAGGAGGTAGGGCTCTCCTTCAGGCAGGTTCAGGAGGTAGGGCTCTCCTTCGAGGCAGGTTCAGGAGGTAGGGCTCTCCTTCGAGGCAGGTTCAGGAGATAGGGCTCTCCTTTGCGGGAGGTTCAGGAGGTATGGCTCTCCTTCAAAGCAGGTTCTCTCCTTCAAGGAGGTAGGGCTCTCCTTCGAGGCAGGTTCAGGAGGTAGGGGTCTCCTTCGAGGCAGGTTCAGGAGGTATGTCTCTCTTTTGAGGCAGGTTTAGGAGGTAGGGCTCTCTTCCAAGGCAGGTTCAGGAGGTAGGGCTCTCCTTCGAGGCAGGTTCAGGAGGCAGGTTCAGGAGGTAGGGCTCTCCTTCGCTGGAAGTTCAGGAGGTATGGCTCTCCTTCAAGGCAGGTTCAGGAGGTAGGGCTCTCCTTTGAGGCAGATTCAGGAGATAGGGCTCTCCTAGACAGGTTCAGGAGGTATGGTTCTCCTTCAAGGCAGGTTCAGGAGGTAGTGCTCTCCTTCAAGGCAGGTTCAGGAGGTAGGGCTCTTCTTTGAGGCAGGTTCAGAAGGTAGGGCTCTCCTTCGAGACAGGTTCAGGCGATATGGCTCTCCTTTGCGGGAGGTTCAGAAGGTATGGCTCTCCTTTGAGGCAGGTTCAGGAGGTAGGGCTGTCTTCCGAGGCAGGTTCAGGAGGTAGGGCTCTCCTTCGAGGCAGGTTCAGGAGGTAGGGCTCTCCTGCGAGGCAGTTTCAGGAGGTATGGCTCTCCTTTAAGGCAGGTTCAGGAGGTAGGGCTCTCCTTCGAGGCAGGGTTAGGAGATAGGGATCTCCTTCGAGGCAGGTTCAGGAGGTATGGCTCTCCTTCAAAGCAGGTTCAGGAGGTAGGGATCTCCTTCGAGGCAGGTTCAGGAGGTAGGGCTCTCCTTCGAGGCAGGATCAGGAAGTAGGGGTCTCCTTCAAGGCAGGTTCAGGAGGTATGTCTCTCCTTTGAGGCAGGTTTAGGAGGGAGGGCTCTCCTTCAAGGTAGGTTCCGGAGGTAGGGCTCTTCTTCAAAGCAGGTTCAGGAGGTAGGGCTCTCCTTTGAGGCAGGTTCAGGAGATATGAATCTCCTTCGAGGCAGGTTCAGGAGGTAGGGCTCTCCTTTGAGGCAGATTCAGGAGATAGGGCTCTCCTAGACAGGTTCAGGAGGAAGGGCTCTCCTTCGAGGCAGGTTCAGGAGGTAGGGCTCTCCTTCGAGACAGGTTCAGGAGATATGGCTCTCCTTCACGGGAGGTTCAGGAGGTATGGCTCTCCTTCAAGGCAGGTTCAGGAGGTAGTGCTCTTCTTCGAGGCAGGTTCAGGAGGTGGGGCTCTCCTTCGAGGCAGGTTCAGGAGATAGGGATCTCCTTCAAGGCAGGTTCAGGAGGTATGGCTCTCCTTCGAGGCAGGTTCAGGAGGTAGGGCTCTCCTTCCAGGCAGGTTCAGGAGATAGGGATCTCCTTCGAGGCAGGTTCAGGAGGTAGGGCTCTCCTTTGAGGAAGGTTCAGGAGGTAGTGCTCTCCTAGAGGCAGGGTTAGGAGATAGGGATCTCCTTCGAGGCAGGTTCAGAAGGTATGGCTCTCCTTCAAAGCAGGTTCAGGAGGTAGGACTCTCTTTCAAGGCAGGTTCAGGAGGTAGGGCTCTCCTTTGAGGCAGATTCAGGAGATAGGGCTCTCCTAGATAGGTTCAGGAGGTATGGCTCTCCTTCAAGGCAGGTTCAGGAGGTAGTGCTCTCCTTCAAGGCAGGTTCAGGAGGTAGGGCTCTTCTTCGAGGCAGGATCAGGAAGTAGGGGTCTCCTTCAAGGCAGGTTCAGGAGGTATGTCTCTCCTTTGAGGCAGGTTTAGGAGGGAGGGATCTCCTTCAAGGTAGGTTCCAGAGGTAGGGCTCTACTTTGAGGCAGGTTCAGGAGATATGAATCTCCTTCGAGGCAGGTTCAGGAGGTAGGGCTCTCCTTTGAGGCAGGTTCAGGAGATATGGCTCTCCTACACGGGAGGTTCAGGAGGAAGGGCTCTCCTTCGAGGCAGGTTCAGGAGGTAGGGCTCTCCTTCGAGACAGGTTCAGAGATATGGCTCTCCTTCACGGGAGGTTCAGGAGGTATGGCTCTCCTTCAAGGCAGGTTCAGGAGGTAGGGCTCTTCTTCGAGGCAGGTTCAGGAGGAGGGGCTCTCCTTCGAGGCAGGTTCAGGAGATATGAATCTCCTTCGAGGCAGGTTCAGGAGGTAGGGCTCTCCTTTGAGGCAGATTTAGGAGATAGGGCTCTCCTAGACAGGTTCAGGAGGTAGGGCTCTCCTTCAAAACAGGTTCAGGAGGTAGGGATATCCTTCGAGGCAGGTTCAGGAGGTAGCGCTCTCCTTTAAGGCAAGTTCAGGAGGTATGGCTCTCCTTTGAGGCAGGTTCAGGATGTAGGGCTCTCCTTCGAAGCCGGTTCAGGAGGTAGGGCTCTTCTTCAAGGCATGGTTAGGAGATAGGGCTCTCCTTCGAAGCACGTTCAGGAGGTATGTCTCTCCTTTGAGGCAGGTTTAGGAGGGAGGGCTCTCTTCCGAGGCAGGTTCAGGAGTTAGGGTTCTCCTTC